>NC_045441.1:81256214-81362568 GCF_002776525.5 Piliocolobus tephrosceles | reverse complement strand
GTAGTAGGTATTATTAGAGAACAAAGCCATGATTATCAAATAAATTTATTTTATTAAAGCAATGGGAATATGTCAGACGTATAGATTGACTTCCTTGAAGAAGAGTGAAAAGAGAGTAAGGCTGGAAGCTGATGTGTGGAGAATGAGAGGGGAGTGATCAGATAAAGTAGGGCCTTGTGTATGAAAAGATGGGATTTTATTATGACTGTAATGGGAAGCCACTGGAGTAATTGGGAAGAAATTAGAGATTTTGTTTGTTTGCAGCATAAGTTTTAAAAGAGTACTCTGCATGTGGGCTTTTAGTAGACTGGGAAGAAAGGTGTCAGTAGTTTAAATTAGGTTTATAACCTGGAGATGGGGAAAAGTAAGTGGAGACTGGACATTTTTTCATGGTACTGCCAATGGGACTTTCTGCTGGATTGATCCAGGGGGTAAGAGGAAATAGGAATCAAGGCCAACTTCTGGGTTTTATTTATTTGGCATTTACTGGAATGTATTATTTTGTGGGAATAATAGGTTTGGGGTAGATCTGGGGAAAATCAAGGATTCTTTGAAATGGCTATCTGCCATGCAGTTCATGATGCCTAGTTGGCAGCTGATGTATGAGGCTGGTGCTCAAGGATACACTCAGACTAGAGGGAAAAACTGGAGATTTATCAGTGAACAGATGGTATTTAAAACCACAGAAATAGATGAGATTATCCATTCAGTGAATGCAGACAGAAGAAAGGGCTCAAGACACAGCCCAGTGTTTAGATGTTAGGAGGAAGAGGCAGCAGGAGTGAGGGTGACTGACAAGGAACAAAGGAGGACAAAGTAAACAAGAGGATAAAGGCATTGAAGAAGGAGAAAATAATCTGTCAGAGGTTTTTGTGAGACAGAAATTGACTAGAAAGAATGAAAGACATGGATGCCAGATTAGAGTAGATTATGGATAAAGTGGGAGATGGTGGAGGAATTTGTAAAGATTGGCATCTTTAGAAAGAGTAACTGAGAATCGTGATTGTTAAGGGTTGGTAAGGGTGGCAGGTGGGGAGTGGAGAACTTGAAGTCAAGGGAACACTTTATAAGATGGTGTTCTAGGGTATGTTTAAAGGTAATGTTCTAGCAGAAAGAGAGGAAAACTAGCCAGAGAGAACAGATAATTGCTGGAAGGAAGGGGAAGGAGAGATAGTTGAGTTTGCCCTTCATAGAAGCAGTGGATGCCAGGCTGTGAATACAAATGCACTTAATATATGTGAGTCTCTGTGCAAGACAATGATAATGAAAATCAAAGTGTGTTGTTAACAATGAAGTGCTAGGTAAATATGACATGATCCAATCACTCTGTAATTACTTCTATTACTTCTTGCCTTCCTCACCTCCTCCTCCTGCTCCTCTCTCACTTCCTACCAAGTCACATATAGTAGTGCAGTGTATAGTACTACTACAGTACAGTTTGTGGGTATATATTAAGTCCTGCATCACTTAATGACAGAGTGTATTCTGATAAATGTACCATTAGGTGATTCCATCTTTGTGCAAACATCACAGAGTACTTATATACAAATCTAGATGGTGCAGCCTTGTACATACCTAGGCTATATGGTATAGCCCATTGCTCCTAGGTTACAAACCTCTACAGCATGTTTCCCTATTGAATATTGTAGGCAGTTGTAATACAATGGTAAGTATTTGTATATCTAAATGTAGAAAAGGTACAGTGAAAATACAGTATAAGAGATAAAAATGGTACACCTGTATAGAGCACTTACCATGAATGGAGCTTGCAGGACTAGAAGTTTCATGGGTGAGTCAATGAATGAGTAGTGAGGGAATATGAAGGCCTACTACACTACCATAGACTTTATAAGTACTGTATACTTAGGCTACACTAAATTTATTTTAAAAACTTTTTCTTCATTAATAACCTTAGCTTACCATTAATTTTTTAATTTTATAAACTTTGTAATTAGAAACACTTTTAGACTCTTTCATAATAACCCTTAAGTATAAGATGCAGACACATTGCCTAGATGTACAAAAAATATCTTTTTTCTTTATATCCTTATTCTATAAGCTATTTTTAAAATTTCAATTTTTTTCTTTTTTACTTTTTAAATGTTTTTCTTAAAAACCAATACACAAACACACACATTAGTCTTGGATACGTAGGGTCAGAATGATCAATCTCTGTCTTCCGCCTTGATGTCTTGTCCCACTGGAAAGACTTCAGGAGGAATAACACACTTGGAGCTGTCATGTCCTATTATAACAAGGCCTTCTTCTGGAATACCTCCCAAAGAACCTGCCTAAGGCTGTTTTACAGTGGACTTTTTTTTAATAAGTAAAAGGGTTAAAGGTGTACACTAAAATAATGATAAAAATGGTATACATAAGCCAGTAACATAGTCATTTATTATCATTATCAAGTGTTATTATTCTGTATGAATAATTGTCTATGCAACCCTTTTATACAGCTGCCAGTACGGTAGGTTTGTTTGCACCAGCATCACACAAACACAGGATTAATGCATTACCCTACAATGTTATCATGGCCACGACATTAGTAGGTGCTAGACATTTTTAAACTCCATCATAATCTTATGTGACCATCGTCATATGTACAGTACACCATTGACCAAAATGTCATTACGTAGCATGTAACTGTATATTGTTTCTGTACCTACTGAACAGCAGGTAGAATGTTCACCTCGTTTGCATCACAGATTCTTTTGAAATACGAGTTAAGCAGCCAGTCTCCTCCTCAGGAAAATACAAAATCATAAAAGCATGTAAATCAAGGGTTTCTTGGACACCTGGCACTTGCTCCAGAGTAGGAGTTAGTTTTAGAGTTTAATGGGATAGCTGGCCATTTTCCCTCAGGCCTTTGGACTGTATGGCAATGATTGTTCCTGGGCATTGTGATCACGTGCAAAGGTTGTATGAGAGAAAGAATCTTTGCTATGGAGAGTTTGTTAGGCTTGCTACACCTCTGCAAAATGTTTTAAAGAATATTTTTTTCTTTTCTTTCTTTTTTTTTTTTGATGGAGTCTCGCCCTATTACCCAGGCTGGAGTGCAGTGGTGCAATCTTGGCTCACTGCAACCTCCACCTCCTGGTTCAAGCAGTTCTCCTGCTTCAGCCTCCCATGTAGCTGGGACTGGTGGGGCCCACCACCACACCCAGCTAATTAAATGATATTTCTAAGTGAAATAAAATTCTAGACAGCAGAATGATAAGCTTTGTGTATTATAACATGATTTCAGAGTCATTCCATATTACACAGAGAAAGATGGGCCAAACTGTCATTGCCCTCTGCTTTTATAATCAAAGGCTGGATATATTATCTCTGTGGAGAGAAAGACATGTTGGGCCTAGAGAAGCCTAGCCAGAGTATCAGAGATGGAATTAGAAGCCCGGCAGAGCCTGTTCTTCTTTGTTCTTTTACTACTGGATTCTGCCTTCTTGACTCTGACTTGACCTGGTCAGGGGAAGATGGGCAGGCAGATTCAGAGGGGTATATGGGCACCATCTCTGGTGTGAGGGTGTGCCTGGGTTTTGTAGGATGAACCTTAAAGATTCTTACAACATTAGTGTTAGAAGACATATTGAACATCTAGAGTAGTGATTTTCAAGGTTGGGGTGGGTTGCAGATCAGGATCGTGGTGAGGAGGGAAAAGGATGTGTTGTTTGGTAAAACGTGTGTAGGGTGCCTGTTGTTTCCATAATACAAATTACAAAACACATACTGACCAAAGTTCCCTCTGCTGCAACGTGTGTGATGGTGGTCGAGTGTTGTGGGAAGTCAGGGACCCTGAACGGAGGCACCGGCTGAAGCCGCGGCAGAAGATCATAAATTGTGAAGATTTCATGCACATTTATTAGTTTACAAAATTAATACTTTTGTAATTTCTTACGCCTGTCTTTACTGCAATCTCTGAACATAAACTGGGAAGATTTCATGGACATTTATTAGTTTCCAAAATTAATACTTTTGTAATTTCCTATGCCTGTCTTTACTTTAATCTCTTAATCCTGTTATCTTCATAAGCTGAGGATGTATGTCATCTCAGGACCCTGTGATGATTGCGTTAACTGTACAAATTGTTTGTAAAACATGTGTTTGAACAATATGAAATCAGTGCCCCCTGAAAAAGAGCAGAATAACAACAATTTTCAGGGAACAAGGAAAGATAACCATAAGGTCTGACTGCCTGCAGAGTTGGGCAGAATAGAGCCATATTTTTCTTCTTGCAGGGAGCCTATAAATGGACGTATGAGTAGGAGAAATATCACTGAATTCTTTTCCCAGCAAGGAATATTAATGATTAATACCCCGGGAAAGGAATGCATTGCCAGGGGTAGGTCCATAGACAGCTGCTCTGGGAGTGTCCAATGTGGTTGAGATAAAGGATGAAATATGCCCAGGTCTCCTGCAGTGCCCTCAGGCTTACTAGGATTGGGAAATTTGGTAGATTCTAGTCAGACCAGTTGTCTGCTCTGGAACCCTGTTTCCTGTTAAGATGTTTATCAAGACAATGTGTGCCTGGCGGGACATGGACCCTCATCAGTAACTGTGATTTCGCCCTTGCCTTGTGATCTTGCTCTGCCATTTGCCATGTGATCTTTTATTGCCCTTTGAAGCATGTGATCTTTGTGACCCACTCCCTATTTGTACACCCCCTCCGCTTTTGAAATCCCTAATAAAAACTTGCCGGTTTTGCAGCTCGGGGTCACCATCACAGTCCTACCAATATGTGATGGCACCGCTGGAGGCCCAGCTGTAAAATTTCTCTCTTTGTTCTCTTTCTCTTTATTTCTCAGACCGGCCAACACTTAGAGAAAATAGAAAAGAACCTACATTGAAATACTGGGGGCTGGTTCCCCCAGTAGTCGAGCAAGAAAGTTTTGTAGAAAATTTGGGTGAAAGAAATGCGGAGATCTGGTTCCAAGCATTCATTTAAGAGGTGAAGAAATGAATCACGTCTCAGAGGTTGATTGACCTGCCTAGGGATTCATAGCTAATAGTGTAGAACTGAGACTATGGCTTGGTGTCCAGGGTTCTAGCTGTATGCCTTTTTATACTCTGCTTATGCCCGTTGCCTCTATTCAAGTAAGTCATTAGCTGTAATGAACGGTTTTGCTGTTCCAGTGTGGTGGAATCTACAGCAAGGTAGCTTTCTAGTGACGAAGGTTGTATGCAGGGAAGCCCATTTGCTCACTTCCCCCCACCCCATCTTTTCTTTAGAATACAGTGCTTTAATGATCTCTACTTGCTACAATGTGTCTCTCAAGATTTAAAAACAAATGGCCAATTTGTGCCTCAGGAGTCTTGTGAAAACAACATATTACATGTAAGAAACAAATAATTGTATTTTCTGGTTATTTTTCATAGTACTTCCAAATGATATCATGGGATGCTGTGCCTAGTTTCCCTTTCTAGTATAAACAATTGGTTTTAATGAAATATCATTTATTACAGATAGTAGGGTTTTATGCATTTTTTTCATTCAGAATCAAAGTGGAATGTGTTCCAAGTGCTTGTGTGCTTGATGAAGTTTTTTTTCCTTTTTGAAATTGTTTCTTGCATTATGTTGTTGCCTCATGCCTCCATCCTGTACTGACACACAAGTTTGCTTGCTGAGATGTTTACTTCAATGCAGCCAACGTATACTGCATGCCTACTGTGTAGTCATCTAGAAGGATGTAAAACGAATGAAGGCTGTGAGTTAAGCTGACTATCATTTAAACTTTGGGATGATAGGATGTGAGACTGGAAATAACTTGCTTCAGATGACAGGCTACATCTATTTTCCTTCTAAGAGGACTGCCCTATTACCTTGTCACTGTTACCAGAAGCCTTCAGACTTTCAAGCCAAGATGTTCTCTACTCCTGTCTTTTCTAGCCTGACAACTGCCCATCTTCCTTTCAACGCCCTGTTTAATTTTAAAGAAGTGAAAAAGATAGTGGTGCGTGCAGTTTTCCATGTTTGGAGAGATTGGCAGAGTGATTTTCCAGAACCAAGGGCTGAGTGGAGCTGAAGTCTTACTTGTTATTTGATCCATAAAGTTTGGAAAGTTCACGATGCTTAAAAAGAACTATATAAGAAGGCTTTTAGTTTTCTTTCAAGCCATAGTGATTTGCCAAAAATATATCCAAAAGAATAACCAGAACAGGATATTCTTCTACAATTAACTATAAAACCCCTTTATATATTAAGATTTAGGTAAGCAGGGAGAACAAGAGTTAAAATAATTCTTCATCTTTTAATTGTTACCTTTCCCATCCCTTCGTTTGCTAGGGTAGGACTGGTGGTTGGAGAATTGGATACATAAGGGAAGCTTGTGGCCTGAGTCCAAGATAGGACAAGATAGTAGTTCTGGAAGAGATGTAGGAATTCTGAGTAATAGTCCAAGATACCTTTCTCTTTATCCTTTTTCCTGTTTTATTCACTTCCACTTTGATGCATTCCCGTTCCACAATCAGTATGTTTTACCTTTACAATAGAAGGTGATACAGACTGCTTACCATAGATTCTCTTAGAGGTTTAGCCAACATTACATTAGTATAAATTCTGAGGGATTTTCTTTTACTTTTTCATTAACATTGTGTCTGTTTAAAGTACAAGTGAATGAAGGAAAAATACAAGAGAGCACACACTCATATGCACGTACAGGTACATATATGGTGGCATGTGAAAAGAAAAATAAATTGGAGGAAATGTATCAAACCGGTTTTCTACAGCTGGAATTTTGATGGATTTATGTGTTTTTTGCTTCATACCTTTAGAAATTGTTAGACTTTTTTTGAGGCCAATAAATTTTACTTTAATAATCAGGGTAAAAAAAAATATTCGTATTTGAAAAATAAAAGTTGCAGGGAACTTTTGGAACATTGTAACTATTCTGTGTTTTATTGTAATGGTGGAAATATTTCATTTGTCCAAACCCATGCAATATACAACACAAACAGTGAACATGAACCATGGACCTCAGTGAATAAAAAAGTGATCAATATTAGCTCATCAGCTGTAAAAAATGTAGCCTCCTATATTAATACTAGGGGAAACCTGGGAAGTGGGAGAGGAGGGGACTATATGGGAACCCTCTGAACTTTCTGCTTACTTTTTTTGGTGGACATAAAACTGTTCTAAAAATAAAGTCTATTGTTTAAAAATAAAAGTAATATACAATATTGTTAAATTTGGGGTGGTAACTAAGCATGTTGCTTAATTGCCTCCTTTTATGTTAGTTGCCCATGACAGAGCAGTTACTTACGAAGCAGCACTTACCTACAGCAGCACTTCCTTATGAAGTTGCTGATAATAATGATATTTTCATTATATATATATATATATATATACACACACACACATGTACACACACACACACACACACACACACACAGGTGTCAGCTTTCCCAGTGGAACAAAAGGAGCTGGGAAGATTCAAGTAACTGTGATTGCTTGAGGGTCCTTCTTATATTCTTAGTAGTTCCAGACACTTGCTTATGGAAAGGAGGAAACTCGTTTTCATGGAGCGCCCACTCTGTGTTGGGCACTGTGGTAGGTGTTTCACATGTCATGTCCTCATGCAGCCTTTAATACAGGTACCATCCTTACACTGTAGATGAGGAAGCAGCTGAGCAAGCTCACAAGCTAGCAGAGACAAAGCCTGAATTCAAATCCTATGTATTTTTAAAAAATATAATCATAACACCTTGGAGTGCCCTTAGCAACAGGCATATAACAAAGCAACAGAGCAATAACAGACCCTGCAAGTTTAGTCAGAAAGGTTTTGAAAAATGAGAAAAGTACTTTAATAGCTAATTGCATCTTTGAATTTATTATACTCAAAATGATGACACAGGTTAGTTTGTTATGTACTAGCAAATTTAGTACCTTATTTTATACATTTTCTTACAAGATGCTATTTTGATCCTATGAAGCAATCATTTGACATTTTGGCAGTAACATTAGGCATCTAACTTTACTTTCTTTGTTCCTGTCAGAGTACAGGAGCAAGTACAGAGTCCCCTGTGAGACTCATGTGAAGACTTTGAAGAGTTTGAAAGAAGCCAGCTTAAAGTGGGAAATGTTCACTTATTAGTGATTGGTGTGAAAGAAGGCAGTGAGAATGTGCACCAGAAAGTGATCTGGTACTGCAGCCTAGGAAAATAAAGGCGGAAAGGAAGGGTGTTAGGAACAAGTGGCACAGATTGGAGAAAGCAGAAGCTGCTAGAAAAGACTTTTGAAACAAAAAGACGTCTTTCTCTCAGAAGAACCAGAGTGTGTCAGACACAATCTGGAAGTAAAACCCACACATCTATGTGCGTCTATGCATGCATACACATACACACGAATGGCAGTTTGTTGTAAAAGTTTGTTGCAAAATGTCAAATGATGGCTTCATAGGATAAAAATAGCATCTTGTAAGAAAATGTATAAAATAAGGTATTAAATTTGCCTACTGCATAACAAACTAAGCTGTGTCATAGTTTTTGCACCATTGCAGAAGTTGGTAGCTGGAATCCCAATTTGTAAAATTTATTAATCCTTCTGTTAATGTCTCAGTTGAATGAAGGCCTGAATTTACAAGTGAAGAGGTAAAACATTTCCTAAGTCGTTGTGTGGATCTTTCATAGGAATGCCAAACAACCTTATTGCTAATGTTGCTTTGATTGGGGAGGTTACAATATTTTTGCTGCTTGATTTTATTGAGACCAAGGCATCATTATTGTGCTTATAAAAAATGTTCTGCTGTTAACTGTTTACCTTGCTTGATTTAGGTAGATGAGATACATTTTGATAGTTCCTTAAATTTACATTTTCTTTTTTTTTTTGAGACGGAGTCTTGCTCTGTCGCCCAGGCTGGAGTGCAGTGGCTGGATCTCAGCTCACTGCAAGCTCCGCCTCCCGGGTTTTATGTCATTCTCCTGCCTCATCCTCCGGAGTAGCTGGGACTACAGGCGCCCGCCACCTCGCCCGGCTAGTTTTTTGTATTTGTTAGTGGAGAGGGGGTTTCACCGTGTTATCCAGGATGGTCTTGATCTCCTGACCTAGTGATCCGCCCGTCTCGGCCTCCCAAAGTGCTGGGATTACAGGCTTGAGCCACCCTGCCCGACCAAATTTACATTTTCTTCACTGACAATGGGAGCTAATGTTTGGCTTGAGGTCATATGAAGTTGATACAACCAAAATTTTGCACCCCATACTGCTAGTTCTCTTCTAGCTTTAATATTTTGGTTCACTAGTTCATTAGTCTCAGTCCCTTTTTCCTTAAAAAAATTCACAATTACACTTTAATGTAACTCATATATACTTGTCACACAAGAAATGCATATTTAAAAGTAGTGATTTATCTTAATTTTTAAAAAATGTTGCAGTTTTATTAGAAAATTAATGACTTGATTATTTTATTTGTTAAAATTAATTGATGATGATATTCTTAAGCACTGGGAATTAGCTGTGTCCATCTCAGTAAGTTAACCTTGTATATATTAGATATATTAGTAAAGCTCTAAATTTTAAAGATTAATGCTTGTTAGGAAAAACAATACATCTAATCATATTCCTCAATAAAAACATCCTGGAAAGTGATTGATCTAGTCTCTTTAGTGCTGGGGCTGTGGCAGGGAATTCTTTGGCTTGAGACCCATGGCAAAGCTGCCTGGAACAGAGACCTGGTTCTCTAGAAATGAAGACACATTATCTGTGCATAGCAGAGCCAGGAGCAGTGTCTTCGGAATTTTCTGAACTGGAAGTGAAAGTTCACCTGATGATTAGAGGGAGGAAAATGCTTGTAAAGTCATGGTGTAGGGAAGTTCAGTAGCCTGGAAGAAATTCGGGTGCTTTTTATGCTATTCCTGCCTCAGATAATGGAGTTTTTGGCTATGATCTATATAATGTAGTGTAACTTTTACTGATATATATCCCATTGTCAAGCTTCCATTTATGTAGCATCTTTAAATTTTTACTAGGGAAAAGGTACACATTTCACCCTATTTTCATAGAGCTGCCAAGTTATGACTTTGGTTTTGTAATTTAAAATAAAATGGATTTTAAAAAATAAATTATCATTATTCCTTGGAGTGCCCTTGATAACAGGCATATAACAGAGCAACAGAGCAATAACATGCCCTGCAAGTTTAGCCAGAAAGATTTTGAAAATTAGAAAAGCGCTTTTTTTTTTTTTTTTTTGAGACGGAGTCTTGCTCTGCCGCCCAGGCTGGAGTGCAGTGGCCGGATCTCAGCTCACTGCAAGCTCCGCCTCCCGGGTTCACGCCATTCTCCTGTCTCAGCCTCCCGAGTAGCTGGGACTACAGGCGCCCGCCTCGTCGCCCGGCTAGTTTTTTGTATTTTCTATTAGAGACGGGATTTCACCATATTAGCCAGGATGGTCTCGATCTCCTGACCTCGTGATCCGCCCGTCTAGGCCTCCCAAAGGGCTGGGATTACAGGCTTGAGCCACCGCGCCCGGCCAGAAAAGCGCTTTAATAGCTAATTGCATAGGCACATAATACTGGAACCTGGAGGGAAGTGACCTGTGGAAGTACAGTTAGGATTGGGAATTAGGAGAGGTGAATTCTAATCTGCTTTTGATAAACCCTGACTTTTGTCAAGGAATTTAACTTCCCATCATCTCAGGTGGCTTTGACTGGGGGTGGGGTAAGGAGGAATGCACTTTTTATTTTACAAAATGAAGAGTTTGGCCTAATGATATATAAGCTCCCTTTCAACTAATATTGTGTTCGTCTAGAACAGATGGTAGGGGGAGCACTGGCCTTAGAGTCATGAGGTGAGACTTCTAAATTCCTGTGCTGGGCTGTTGTTCTCTTCTACTCTAAAATGAAATAAGAAGCTAGATTATTATCTCAGAATTTCTAGATAGAAAATTATCTGTTTTCTGGCTGTGTTCATGTTGTATTTGCATAGATTTGCAAAAAGCTGTTAGGAATGATCAGGTTTCATTTCCAAGCTCCAGATCTGTTCATGTGATCTTAGCCCTCTCTGCAGTCAACAAATGAGGGATAAGACAATCTCAGTGTTTAAATCATATTAGAAAGTTCTTTCTTAAACTTCTGATATTAGAAAATTTTTGACTGCAAATCATAGATAGCCTTTATTCAGATGGTGTAAACAAATATACAAACAGGAATGTATTGTCTCACGCAGTAAGTCCAGAGGAAAGGTGAAGCTTCAGATGGTGTAGATAACCCTTCCCCATCTCTGTGGCGCTCTTTCCTTAGCTCTGGCTTCATTCTGAAGTAGTGACCCTTAGGTTAGTCACAAGAGGGCAGTTTGTGACAAAATATCTAGCGGGAGAGAGCGAGAAACTTTTTATCCTTAGCACTTACCACACTCTAACACAATACTTATTTTTCATGTTCCCTTTTTGTGATTGTCTCTCCCCACCAGGAAAACATCAGGTAGGCAGGATTTTTACTTATTTTTTTTCTTTTGTTTCACTGTTGTGTCTCCAGTACCTAGCACAGTGCCTTGCACAGAGTAGTCACTCAGTAAACATTTATCGAATGAATGCATGAGTTCTCTTAACTCATTACATAAGCAAGTATTACATTGCATATATTCCTGAGTCTTAAAACTTTGCTTTCTATATTTTTGAAGGCATTTTAATGATATGTATTACATTATGTGAATCTGGTTAAACATTTTTGGACATCATTGTTTTTATTCCACTTGTTTTAAATGTTTAATTTTACTTTTCATCTTCTAAAACTATTATATAGGAATATTATTTTCTGGGGAAATTTACGTTAGAAAATTGACTACCTCCCTTATTTGAACTTATTTGAATTACTCGTTTTTTTTTATTTTTTTCTTTAAGATGAAGTGGTAGTTTAAAACTAGAAGGAAAGAAAATGTCCAAGTTTATATGTACAGCATATAGGCAGATAGAAATTGTTTTTGCTAGCTCACTTTTCTGGTGTCACTTATGTTTGAATATATTCCCAGCAAACCTTCTCATAAGATTTGTTGTAGTACATTGTATTTATTCATATCACAGGTAATAGGCACTACTCAATGATAACCTTTTAATAGGCATGTACATTTTTATTTCAGGTAATCTAATGTCTGTATAAGGTTTTCTGAAAAAATAAAAGAATTCTTTTGTCCCCTTGGTGACACTATTATGTCACTAAGTTAGGATGGCAGTTAGTTTCTAGCCATTAATAGCTGTTCTGTTAAGCTCTGCTAGAGTAGTGCATTCAGTTAGTTTTATGTGAAAGGATACCATCTTTTCCAACAGTAATCTATTGTGTGTATTCCTGCTGGATGAACCTTACAACCTTACAGAGGCTCACCTTTTATTAAACTTTCCTGTCTTTTTTTTTGTATAAAATAATGATTAAACTCCCTAAAAACCTGAAGAATGAGGACCCAAACCTTTGTCTCCATCTTTGTCCCCATTACTTTACTTCAAACATTTTGGTTTTCAACCAAAATAAACTACTTATTTTCCCATCCGTGACTCTTGTTCTTCCCCCAAACTCAAGTTCCTTGAGGTCAGAATGCTGCATCTCGTTATAGCATATCCATAGGTTCTTCCAGAGCAGCTCATGTGGCACCTGTACTATAAGGTTCCACACTTGGTTCCATTGGGAGTTCTCTCTCCTATTTCTCCATTGGTCTAATATTTTTTAATTGTTTGGTTGTTACACTGTCATGTACTTAAAAAGATCTGCTGTAGTAAAGTTATTTATGGCTCTTCTCACCCACTTAAGAGGAGTAGTTTTGCCTTAAGATCCTTCTTTGAGCTGCCACAGTCTGTGCTGTTGCTGAACATGTTCTTGACTAGTTTCAGGAATGTTTGAATGGAGACAGACTCATTTTGTTAGAAGTAGCTGATCTGCATTTCCATCACACTAAGCAGTACCCCACATTCTAAAATGGGAAAAACATATCTATTTATTTATTGAAGTAGTAGGAACAAAAGGAAAAATATAAAAAGCTGTTAGTCACCCAATGCCCCATGCCAGAGTAGGTTAAGACCATCAGGGAAATGGGTACATGTGGCCAGCCATAGGTGTCATCAGTCACCACCTGGTTGTGGGCCTATCACTTCCCTCGGTTTTATGAGGTAATTCACTTGGAAAGAATGAAAATTACCTGAATAACCAAAGTGGCACCCGGCATTCTAATGTTGGAGCTTGGCCTCTGTATAGGCACCTGCCCTACCATCACCCTGCTCTCCTTCCTCCCTTCACCCTCATCAGGAACAGTTTGCTTTCTGGTTTGTCCAGTCCATTTGCCCAAAGCTCTCCTGTGTGGAGGAGGGTCAAGCAGGGTCTGATTGCTCATTATTCTCTTTCCTTTTAAGATCCTAGCAGAAGAGTTTTTGGGTGGCAAGAATACTTACTTATTTTGTTTCAATTGCTTTATCTTACTTAGGGAAGGAAGGTTCATAACTGTACATATCAAAACATTTCTCTAGGCAGGTTATGCCAAGCAATCTGGAGGTGTTCTTGGATGCTTGTCTACTCCAGAGCTAACCTACACATAGTATGAATTTTGCTTATATTCTAGAAGGAGTCAAATCTTAAAAGTTTTTGGCATTTGCTGTATCTTTCCATGTCTTCTGAGATTAGATAATCACAAACAGAAATAGGTAGTCAATATATATTAGCTGAATATATCAGTAAAAATGTTGTTAAATAAACACCTGCCTAAGAAGAGAGTAGAAAGGAAAGGAATTAAAAAATATTTTAATTAATTTTTATTAGCTACATTTATAATATAAAAGAATGGATTATCCAGGTAAAAAATTAAACTATATAATTAATATGAAATTAACAGTAAACCACCAATCTACCCATACTTTATCTCCTGAGCTCTGTGTTCTTCCACACAGGTAATTTCTCTTCACAGCTTGAGAACATCCACCACCTCTTACTTTCTTGTTGAATACGTAGTTCTCAACTTGATGTTTTTTCCCCATAGATATGTTACAATATTGGTAGTTACAGAACTATTGTATATTTTTAAATGTCTACACAATTTTTATGTTATATAAATGTACCATATTTTATTTAACCAGAATAAATAAATTTTAACACAATGAATGACAGTTTAGGTTATTTCTAGTCTTTTACTCTTTATGAAGAACATTGAAATGACCATTCTTATTAATGTGTCTTTGCTTATTTCTGCCCCTGTTTCTTAGAAGATAAATTCTCAGGAGAAATGCAGGTTCAAGGGCTATGAAAAATGTAATTTTTGTTAGATGTTTATCAGTCTTCCTTCCCGCCACAATAAGTCTGACTCAAACAGTGTACAAGTGTATTTATTTGTTCACATCCTTGTCAGTGTTATCGTTGGATTAATGTTATTCTGAGTTTCATGCATTAATTAGAATTTCTCTCTGTCTTCCTCCCATTCTGTTCGTTTTGTGTGTGTGTTGGGAGTGGGGTCTGTCAGGCCATAAGCATGTTCTGTTTCTTTTTTTGTTTTTTTTTTGAGACAGCGTCTTAACCTGTTGCCCAGGCTGGTGTGCAGTGACATGATCACAGTATGCTGCAACCTCTGCCTCCTGGGTTCAAGCGATCCTCCCACCTCAGTCTCCCAAATAGCTGGGACTGCAGGCTCGCATCATCATGTCCCGCTAAATTTTTTTGGATTTTTAGAAGAGACGGGGTTTCACCATGTTGGTCAGGCTGGTCTTGAACTCCTTACCTCAAGTTATTTTCCCGCCTTGGTCTCCCAAAGTGCTGGGATTACAGGTGTGAGCCACCACACCCTGCCTGAGCCTGAGCCACAGTGCCTGAGCCACAGTGCCCAGCCAGTTTTCTCAGACTTCAAACTCTGCAGTGTTTCAGATAGAAGCCTGGCAGTATGGCCTGGGAACCAGACCTGACTCTTGGCCCAGCTTGGCTGTCGGCTCTCTGTTGCTACCTTGATTAAGTGCATTTTATTTCTTTATTCCTCATTTTCCTAGGGGGTAAATATCAGAAGTTTAATGCCTACTTGACTTTTTTTCTAAGCCTCTGAGATTGAATTGGAGTAGCAGAGGGCTAGTGAGGGGAGGACACCTCCCAGATTGGATGATTTGCAACACTTTGAGCCACATTATTCTTATCCGAAAAAGTGCATCAAATGGGCTAAATGTCTTTCAGTGTCTGATTAAATCTGTCAGTCAATTACTCTGTATTCAAGGTGATATGAAAGAAACAAATGTCCCATGCTAATAACACTAAGAGGTTCCTATTCCATCTAGTGGGTTTCATTGGGACTTTTAAATGAATAATTGAAAATTGATATAATTTTATTTTTGCCTATTCTTTGGTTGAAATTACAACCATCCACAAATACCTTCTTATGTGTTCTTCTTTTGCCTTTTCTTACTCGGTTTATTGATTTGTGAGACACGTAAAACTCACTTTAAATTGGCTACTTCCAGTTTCCTCATTGATAGAATTTGTATGTTTGTCCTTGACAAACCTCATGTTGAAATGTGATTCCCAGTGTTGGAGGGGGGGCTGCTGGGAGGTGTTTGGGTCATGGGGGCGGATCCCTCATGAATGGCTTGGTGCTCTCATGGGGCAGTGAGTTCACTTCAAATATGCTTGTTTAAAAAGGAGCCTGACATCTCCCCAAATCCTCTTGCTTCCCAAGCCCTTGCTTCCTCTCTCATCATGTGATATGCTGCTTGCCCTTCACCTCCTGCCATGACGAAAATCTTCCTGAGGCCTCACAAGAAGCCAAGCAGATGTGAGTGCCATGCTTATATAGCCTGCAGAATTGTGAGCCACATAAACCTCTTTTCTTTATGAATTACCCAGCCTCAGTATTTCTTTACAGCAACACAAGATGGACTAATATAATTGTTATCTTATCTTGGACAAAGTGGTGTTACATTTTTACACATGATGTTCAAACATTAATTTAGGGATCACAAACTTAGAGGTCCAGCAATGATGGAGTATAAGAGCTCTGCCCTCTTGGGGATTGGAGAGGATGGGGAGCCATAGCAGTGATGCTTGATGAAGGGGCCAGTTGTGTAGCTCCCACCACATAACTTTTACCCACATTGTGAAGCACAGGATGGCAGAGATTCTGATTTTTATAGAAAAGCCAGAGTGTTTATTTATGTGAAATTTTCTGATCTTTAAATACTTGACAAACATTAAAAAATACTGCACAGGCTACATAAGCCAAGTCTGTGGGTTGAATCTGGTTCTACTGTAAATCTATGCATGGTTAGAACATCGTCTTCCTTTTTTTATTGATATTGTCTTATTGTTAACAAATTTATCTCATGCTGAATAAAATGTTGGGATACAATTTCAGTTTCTGACATGAGCTTTTAGAAATAAATTATACTTTCAAAGCAAATCTTTTACCATCTTTCCATAATCTGAAAGGTATGTGGAAATAAAATAATGCCTTTTTAGTTATAGCATTAATATATAACATTTCACCCACTTATGAAGAGAAAACTCCTAATGACATCCTATAGGATATTTCTTTACTTCTTTTTAAAATTCTGTGACGTCTACAGTCTCCCTGTGTTTGTCAGTTAATATGAAAATGAGAATGGATTTATTTTTGATCAATATATTCAGGGTGAACTAAACACGTTTTAGTAAGATAACCAATCTACAGCAGAGTGCAATGCTAGATACTGTGCTCCTTGCAGTGATTTATGGAAGATCCTGTAATGATTTTATTTTTCTTGTTCATGCATGCATTATTCAATCAGCACTTAATAGGCATTTTCTCTAAACTCAGCACTGAATTGAGTGCTATGGGCACAGCAGGAGTAGGTGTAAATAATGAGTGAATGGGGGATATAGACAGGTGGAAATAGGTCATCAGGTTATTATAATACTGTGGCAGGACAACACTGCTGAGGGAAGGTTAGAAAAGGCACCTCACTTAACCTTGGAGGTCAGGGAACACTTCCAAAGAAAATGATAACTAAGTTAAAATCTGAAGAGATGGTGGGAATTGGTGAGGCCCAGAAGCTATGGAAGAGGGAACAGAAAGGGCAATGTCTCCTAACGCTGAAGGATCATCGGGGATTGAAGATCTGAGAAAAGCACCATATGGCTGGAGTTCCAAGTGTGATAGGGAGTGGGGGAGCTGCTTGGAGACCTCTCCATCAAGAGCCTGTTGTGCCGGCTCTTGTAAGTCCTGTTAAGCAGCTGTTGAGAGGTTTTAAGAAGAGAATTGACTAGATCAGATAAAGGCAATTTTCAAAAGCAGCTTTGAGCAGCAGTTTCCTCTTTAGCTCCCTCTTTACTTATGACCGTCTTCTTAAACCTCTTTAGACCAGTTGGTGATGCTGCAAGTGAATGGTTTTCACCACAATCAGAATATATCTGATGTCCTTTTAGTCTTCTTAGCTTCAGGTTTTTCTGCCTTCAACACCTGAAAAGATATGAAGATAAAGGTAAACTATGACCACAGCAAAACACTAGGAATGGATGCAAGAAAACTAAGACAAAAGGAAAAGCAGAAAATACGTATTATGAAAATGGAATTGTACTGTATCAGGAATCAGGAGGCCAGAATTTGAGACCTATGACCAAACTCTTATATTTTAGTGTCCTCAGTTGTCAAATGAAGGGTTGGATGGGTGTTCTTGAAGGTAACCCTGAGTTTTACAGTTCTATGAGGGTTATTTCAGTTGTGCATGATGAATTAATCACCCGGTATATCAGTCAAATTACAAATGTATTCAGTGCACTAAGATTTTATATATATGTGTGTGTATGGATGTGTGTGTATGTAATGTACATGAAACAAGATGAAATCTTATTAGAAAGGGAAGCATGGGTCAGTAGAAGGTTGAATGCATTTGAGAAGATGATGGTAATGCTAATAATGGGTAGATGTTTGCCATAGCACTCAGGAGATGCCTGTCTCTTATGGAAAGGCAGGTTGCATGAGCAGGAGCTATTGTCAATACCAGTCACAAGTGTACATTGCAGAGACTGTCCCCTCAACTCTTTGTAACCCAAACTGTGCAGGAATCAGATAGTTTCTTACCTAGAGGAATGTATGATAAGATCACCTGTTTCTCCAGTTCCTCGGTTTGATAGTGCATACAGAGATGCAGAATTTCTGGAAAATTTGAGACCGTAATAAAGAAACCTGTTTTTCTTCCCTTTTGTCATTTTCTTGAATGCCTGTTGTTTTTGTTTTTTTAATTATCATGGCAATTTGAAGTTACCTTGCTAATTTATTTATTATTATTATTATTATTATTATTATTATTATTATTATTTTTAGAGACAGAGTTTCCCTCTTCTGCCTAGGGCGAAGTGCAGTGGTGTGTTCATAGTCATAGTGTAACCTCAAATTATTGGGCTCAACTCTCGCTCTGTCACCCAGGCTGGAATGTCGTGGCGTAATCACAGCTCACTGCAGCCTCAAACTCAAACTCCTGGGCTCAAGTGATTCTCTTGCTTCAACCTCCTGAGTAGCTGGGACTACAAGCATGTGCCATCACGCCCAGCTCATTTTTATTTGTTATAGATGTGGAGTCTTGCCATGTTGCCCAGGCTGGCCCTGAACTCCTAAGCTCAAGTCATCCTCCCGCCTCCACCTTTCAAAATGCTGGGGTTACAGGTGTGAGCCACTGTGTCTAGCAAATCTTTTAACATTATTAGTTTTTTGTATTGAAGTAGTTTCCCTAGTATCAAGGAGATTTAGGATGTCTTTATTTTCAGAAAAAGTTGGAAGGAGTATATTATCAAGCTTATTAAATAACATTTTGCCATATGTAACTTTGCATAAACAATTTTATTATCACAGACTTCTAAAGGCTGAACACTTGTGATAAGTCACGCTACCCTTTATAGGTATGTTTGTATTCCTGTCTTGCTTTTATGTATTTCCAGATGTAGAATAGCCTCTTTCAAATGCTGCATTAGCTGGAATAATGTGAAGCAGGAAGTTAAATAGTTAAAATGAAAGAAATGAGCCCACTCAGAGGCTGGGATTCCCCATTCTTTATGATTGGAAGACCTTAATGCCTTTTCTTAGATTAAATATCTCATAAACATCCTGAACATTTGAGTGATGCTAGCATTGGCCAAGCATGATTATTAGCAGCTGAGCATTACTAAATACTGACAAGGAGGACAGGTACAAGTGGTAGAGAAGCAAACTGGGACTCTGTATTAGTGACCTTCATGTAAGTGGCAGAGCTCGCTCAAGCTGAGATGAACTTAGGTGCTCACAAGGCCAGTGCTGAGTAGAGTCAGCCTGAAGGATTTTAAGGCTTGTCCAGGTGTAGGAGGATGACTGCCTGTAGGTAGACTGACGCTTTGGGTAACACAGGCTCTGGTACTGTGGGCCTTCCAATGAACTGTGCTGTACTTTGTAGTTTTTTTAGCTTTGGCTTTGTTTCAGTCAAATGAAGTAGTGGTATGTTTGAAATTTTAATTCAGCTCCAACCAGAATCTGTAGTTATCTTTTATGGTCTTTTCTGTCTTTTCCTTCTGTGCTCATAATCAGTTTTCATTATGATCAGACCTGCTGGTTGTATGTATTTATCAAAGCACTGGTTCTAAAGCAATTTACAGCAAATCTTACTCTTTCACAGATTTTAGAATTGTTGTGGGATTGGAAAGGCCATATAATTACGACCTTACCAACAGTTCATTAATAATGAAAAACTTTGTTGGCTGACTTTTTTGGGCTTTTCAACTCAATAGGAAAAAACTGCACACATCAGAATACCATCAAATTTTCAGAATAAAGAATTTCCTTTGCCTTCTAGCTCAAGACTATAACTTTAAGTAGAATCTACCTCAGTAAGTAGCTTTCTGTGTGTGAGAAGGGGAGCACAAGAAAGAAAAGACAAAGATAGGCACTAGGCAAATGAGCTGAGCGACTGACTTCGCCTCTGTTGATATGCTTGTAGAGCAGCAAGTAGGTTGAAGTGCAACTAAATACATAAACACACACACACACATGCCATAAACATGCTACCCCTCTCCCTCTGTGAGAGCCATAGCACAGTGATTTTTAAACTTTAGGATGCATACATATTAAATGGACAATTTGGTCGAAATACAGAATATAAGCTTCATGAGAATAAGAGTTTTTTGTCTGTGTTTCTTGTTTTATCTCCAGTGCCTTGTGATTGGCATGTAGTAGATGTTAAATACATATATGTTGGGTGATTTGTGGGTTCCATCCTTATAAACGTATATTTGGTAGCTTTGGAATAGGACTCCATGAATCTGCATTGATACCAGGCACACCAGTTGACTTTGATGTAGTTGGTTGGTGGGCCATACTTTGGGAAGCACTGCATGCTGGGCCTGGGGCTGTGGCTGTTGTGAGTGGTTTACTTCTCCACAAAGGGAGGTGGGCTCTAAGTTGTTTAAGAATATGCTGCAGAACTACTTTGTTTTGTGGAGGAGTCTGACAATGCTTTTCCTCTTGACTACAGTCTTACAAAGTTGAGTGTCTTCTGTGCCTTTGGGTGCTGGGACTTGTAGCCATGCCAAAGGAGACGTTTTCTGACTTTAAACTTATCTGTAAAGGATACAGATGTGTAAATCTTATGTGTAAAAGCATACAATAGCTATTCACATACATTCATTTAAAGAGATGTTGATTTAAATCTATTCAGGCAGCAAGATCAGGCACAGTGGCTCATGCCTGTAATCCCAGCACTTTGGGAGGCCAAGGTAGAAGAATCACTTGAGCCCAGGAGTTCGAGACCAGCCTAAACAACATAGCAAAGCCTCATCTCTACAAATAATTAAAAACAAGCACGGTGGCTCAAACCTGTAATCCCAGCACTTTGGGAGGCCGAGACGGGCGGATCACTAGGTCAGGAGATCGAGACCATCCTGGCTAACACGGTGAAACCCTGTCTCTACTAAAAAAAAAAAAAAATACAAAAATCTAGCCGGGCGAGGTGGCGAGCGCCTGTAGTCCCAGCTACTGGGAAGGCTGAGGCAGGAGAATGGTGTAAACCTGGGAGGCGGAGTTTGCAGTGAGCTGAGATCCGGCCAAAAAAAACAAGCAAAAACATTAGCCAGGGGTGGTGGCAGGTGCCGGTGCCTGTGGTCCCAGCTGCTCAGGAGGATCACTTGAGCCTGGGCAGTTGAGCCTGCAATGAGCTGTGATTATACTTTGCACTCCAGCCTGGGCAATAGAGCGAGAACCCGCCTCTAAATAAATAAGTAAGTAAATAAATAAATAAATAACACATATGTAAATACCTAGTCAAACAGTAATAGCTAACATGATGTGAATGGTTATTCTTAACCAGAAAACATAAGGGGCTTGGTGCAAAACCACTCATCTTTTTTTTTTTTTTAATCACATACTTTGTAGTGTTCTTGTTAACCGTACATGTAATCCATGTGTGATAAAGTATAAAATAGTTACAATGAAGCAAACTGCCTAATGGCTATTAAACCTAGTTTTTATGGCCAGACCAAGATTAAAAAGTAAAAAACCTGTTATCAGGTCTTGCAGAAACCCTCAGTCCCTAAATTTTCTCTTCCTCCCGAAGACAGTACCTGGATTATAATGAACACCATTCCCACCCTTGTTGCTAAGTAAATTTCCTTTCTCCAGAAGTTACCAGCAAGATGTTTGCATTTGAGAAGAACCACATGTCTAGCATTTATGTAGTACCTGCATTTGTTTGGCTCCTTCCCATCACAAATAGCACCAAGATTAACTAGAGCATGGAACAGCAGAAGAGGGTCATTTACAGGTTGTACTAGCAGTAAATGGAGACAGTAAGATTGAGAATGTTTTGCACTGAGTAAATTTTAATGCAGGAAAGTAACTATTTAGAAAAGAAACAGATTTAACATGTTGGATTAATATGTGATATGAGAACAAATTACAGGCTGATACAGGGTCTGCAGTGTACCAGGATAGAAAAAGAGATCCTTAATATACATATTTCCACCAGTACCCAAGTGAGGAGGGATTAGAAGTGAAAAATATTACTGCAGTTATAATGATTCATTATAGTATTGTAGTTCCATATTGTGTAATTAAATGCCTGTATGCTTTTTATTTGATAGTGTTGTTTCAGTTCTTTAGCAAATTCACTTCTAATAAAAAACTTTTCCAGGTATCTCCTTTTTAGTATAAAAGCAATATATCTTTATCACAAACAATTCAAATGATGTAGAAAGATACATGTAGGATATTAAATTGTTTCTATATCTCTCTTCTCAGCTATAACTATAATTTGATGAATAGATTCTTCCTTTTGAAAAATGCAGTCGATTGGTGGTGATTTGGTAGCAGATTAACTGGTTTGAATATTAATGGTGGTAAAAATAACAATACATTTGTGAAAAAATTTAAATGCTTTGAATAGGTATATTCTACTAGGTTGGACTATATACAGTTGCTGTGTTAGTAGGTAAAAAATGTCAAATATTGGCAGTTTCATGTGGTCAAGCTATAGTGTTAGAGGACTGTGTTCTTTATAGTGATTTAGTAACCAGTTGATGTGGGCATGTGAGGCTGCAATGTGGAAATAGCCTGTATCTCACCACACTTTGCCAGTAGTCAGGTGATGGATAAATAGATATTGATGCTAAGGGAGAAATGGTTGAGGCTGTAATTTCCAGTGTCACATTTCAGTTCTATGATGTTAGGGAAATTAGAGAGAAGCAGAGCAGGAGAAATACGTAGTGGGATTGAACTTTTGCCCATCTCCAAAATGGAAAACTATAAGAAGCAAGTGGAAACAGTACACCTTTTCATAGATATAAAACAACTTACATAATATTTTAAAAGTATTCTTAACCTGTTGTATTACCTTTCCAATTTTGGATGACATCTGGTGAACAAAAAACATGTCTCTAAATCCTGAATGTGATTTTAGCTAAATTAAGATTGCATGACACCACATTTATTTTAACCTTATGTTTAGACTTGGCTATGACCTCTTTCCTCCATAACCCACAGTTGACTCTTTGTACACATGTGTGTATAAAGAATAAAAAGCAAATATGGGGTCAAACATTTAATTTTGTTTTTTAGCCTGATTCCTTTATTTTTTCATTTATTAGTTTATGGTTCTGTGTGTGGAGTGTTTATTATGTTAGATATCACTAAGGAGGAGGTCCAGACTGATCACAACCACAGTGTTCATCATTGCTCTCCCAGTGTTTAGGCCAAGCAAGCAGCATGCATTATAGAACCATGAACGCACTAACCTGGAGCTGTGCATCAGTGCTCAGTGTACGCACGTGTTCTTTCTCTGCTAGACTGTGTCCTCATTACAGGCAGTTAAACAAGCAATCCCGTCTCTTTTGTGCATGCATTTTTTTAGTCCACCCTTTATATTTCCCCTCAGAATATTTTAGCTATGAAAATATTCAGACTCCACTGGCAAGTAAGGGAGATGGAACTTAGTAGTTAAAAGTAGTTTTACTATTTGTAGTAAACGTGAATTTCAACAGCCTTAGATCTGTCAAGCTGTGGGCTTGAAGAAAAAGTTGATGTTTGTTGTGGGCTTGAGATATAGTTGGCTCCTTAGGTTTCATGGGTAGTCATTCTGAAAAAGTCAGGCAGCAATCCCTCTACTCCACTCTGCTGAGAAAGAACACAAAAGATGAAAGGAGCCTGTGAATGTCTTTTTTTCTCCCAGAGGCTAAAGGCGAAGTGATAGAGGATGGGCTGTGTGTCTTTGTAATCTCTTTTTTCCTACTAGGACATCAAATAATGACCTAGAAAATTTTCTCAAATATTAAAGGTTTTTTTTCCCTTTATTAACATTAAAAAAAAAAAACAAAATAAAACAAAAAACAAAACAAAACAAAAAAAAAAACACCACTACAGTGGGTATCTGATAAAATGAACTTATTCTGATTTTCTGTATTATTTCAAAATTTATTTTAATCATGATGGGACTATAGTTCATTTCTTCCAAGTTGGAGTGAACAATTAAGATGTTTATTCTCAAAGTGGGATGCCAAGCTTTGAATATGGCTGCTGAATATGAATCTGAATCCTTCTGCCAACCCAAGGGAAGGCTCTCCCTGCATCCCTCTATTCTACTGGGACTTTGTCAGAGCACAGCTACCTCTATGAGCAAATGTTTTTCTGTTTTTGTATGGTTTTGACACCATAGTCCCCAAACTATTGTTATAATTTTCACCCTTTACTCTAATTACAAGTCTTTTGCATCATGTGCAATTTTACCTTTTCAAATCTCACTGGTGAAATAAATTTAAAACATTGCAGTATGTTTACCTAAAATTTATGATGAAACCAAGAGTGCTTGAATTACTAATGCTAATGTTACAGCATTTTTGTAGGTAAACAATGACAGAATAACATGTCCTGTGTTTATGATATTGTTAGGATTACAAGGAGTATGATTTTTACAGTGTTTGTCTTGATGAGGGAGACACATTGGCTCTAGAACTTGTAGGTGTTAATCTCTGGACTGACGTGGCAGCTAGGAGACTCCCTTGCCTTGCTAACAGCAGGAACTGTAGTATCTGGCACCTCGCTGGGACCAGTGGCTGCTGCCTTTGGCAGCCTCAAAGTTAGTCATGTCTGTCACCTACTGTGATGTTGGTACATATCGTAGGCTGTTTTCTGTCCATTAATGCCATTTTTCTGCCATCAGCTTTGAAATTAGTGACTCTGTCCTTTTCCCAGTATGAATTCATTATGTTAATCTCAAAGCAAGAGGGTTTGTTTCAAATTCAGATATTGATATTTATTTAACTGACAGTGTGTTTCGAAAGTTTATATAAATATATTCTGAAATCTAAAATCTGTCATAATTATTGAGATTTATTAGGATGTAATGTGGAGGCTTTGATGTTTCATGTAAGTGGTCAAAAATATAATATGAAAAATGACATGATACTTTTCTATAATATTTAGCCACTTTCAGGAAAAACATTTTCTTCCCAAGGTGAATGTTGGCAGGAATTTGATTTTACTGAAATTGTGGGACAAGCACAGTAGGAAATGATGGGTGTGAAGATACTACTTTGAGAAACGAGAAACAATTTACATGTAAGTGGTAAGAGAAGAAAGACAATAATTGGGGAAAAACGTTGAAAAAAGTCCTGTGTCAAAGTATCCTCTGGGTATGAGATTCTCACTGAAGTGAAAGCTTTAATACCTTTATGGAGTTGTTGCCAATAAGGATGGATCATCTCTGAATTTGACAACCTGAGGTATTAACTTGAAAAGTGGAATTGGATGAGATTGCAAATAATGTTCAATAATATGTTTCCAAAACTCGCTTCACAAAGCCATTGCCCTTCTTAAAACATGATATTCAGGGGCCCTTAATTCATTTGATCTGAAAAGTTCCTGTGCAGGCTAGGTGTTATGTACCATACCTTGCCATCATTTAAAAATACCCTGCTGTGGTTTGAAATAATGATCTCGGAGGATGTGTGCACCTCAGAAGACTGGTGCTGAAGCAGGTATTCCTTTTAAAATGAGCCTATGTGATCCCCAGATTAATATCTGAAAGCTAGCTACGAAATAAAGTTTTAATTGCCTAAGGCTACTGGCTAGTTGAATAATTAAAAGAAGGAAGAAAGTAAATTATTAGAATTAACAATACTAAACTCTATGGTAAATCTGCACTCCTTCCTCAATGCAAGCCTCCTTTCCATAGTGATTGTTTCTTCAAAGTTAATGTGCTGTGATTTTACAGTGTTACTGTAATTACTTTTTCACTTGAGTGCTGGTTTATAAAACTCAGATAAAATAAGCCTGTAGATATTTTTACAATAAGGCTTTTAGTGTGCAAAACTAAGTTTCCCTTGACAGATATGTGTAGGGCAGAAGAGAAGACCTCTCTTCCATAGTTAGCATCTACTTCTCTTGCCTGGGAATATACGCTGATGCTCCAGATTCAGTTCCAGAGGGAACACACTTCTTATTGCCTTCCACACTGATTGGTTATCAGACTGAATGGCCTTCTTTTGACCAATATGTGTTTATATAAGTTTATGTTGGGATGAAGGATTTAGTATATTGTTGTGAAACAGGTTTGCTTGGGGGAAGACGATGGAAATTCATAGCAATAACAATAATTCTGATAACACGAGCTCACATTCGTGGAGGTAATACTCGAACTTAATGTACTACTGAGTCCTAAGTACTTTATTTCTGCCTTCTCTGATGACTGTCTAGTGTAGACTCATTTGCATGGTATTTATATATCTAAAATGTTATTTGAGTGAAATATTAAATAATTGAAATTTATTTTAATATGTTAAAACATGGGTAAATCTCTTAATTTTATTTTTTTTAACAGACTTTACATTTTAGAGCAGTTTTAGGTTCATAGCAAAGTTGATTGGAAAGTACAGAGAGTTTCCACATATTTTCCATCCTCCACATATACACGGCCTTCCCAGCTATCAGAATCCCCAGCCAGAGTGATACATTTGTTGCAGTTAATGAACTTATAATATTAACACATCATTACCCAGATTTCATCGTTTACATGAAAGTTCACTCTTGGTGCTGTAAATCTCTCTTTAAAGATATGGCCTTGCTGTATTATTATTTGCCAAGGGATCAAGGACCTGCTCAGGGCCACCAGAGCCCTGAGTATATTTATTAATCTGATATTAATAAATAATAATATATTAATATTTTAATATATTATATTAATATTAAAATATAATAAATAACATTAATATTTATTAATCTGAATAAATATTTGATTAATAAATGAATTACTACAAGTTATTGATAGAATATAGGCAGAATATTTTTTGTTTTTTTTCTCTTCAGATTTTATAGATTCTTAAACAAAAACCAAAATGAAGACATAGTGTTTTTAATGTAACGGTAAAGAGGCAACTTCTGTGTTTTGAGTACTCTACTTGAATTGTCATTGCTGTAGAGAGAAATAATTTTGATTATTTTTGTTTTTACTCAGGTATGAAGAATTTATTCTTAAATTAATACTCATGCTTATGAGTGTATAAATGCTCATATATTAATTTAATAAAGGTTTCAGTTACTTAATCGGATGGGCTACTTGCAATGTACAATTTTTTTTGACATCTTTTCTCCTGCCTTTCACAGTTCTTTTATTCTTACATGGAGTTAGAAAGATGTAAGACTAAATTCACCACCTAAGTTTAATAAATAATGTTTTGTAAATATATTTATGTCATTTGACCCTGTAATTCTATTTTTCACAATTTATTATAAGGAGATAATCCAAAAGGAAGAAAACAAAGTGCCCAGTGATATCTTTTATGGTATTATTTATAAACATAAATCTTAATCTAAAATTTCTTTGAGATAAGCAGTGTTGCAAAGAATCTGATTATGGAGATGTGGTATATCTCATTCCTTTTTTTTTCTTTTTTTTTTTTTTTTGAGACAGAGTCTCGCTATGTTGCCAGGGTGGAGTGCAGTGGTGCGATCTCAGCTCACTGCAACCTCCACCTCCCAGGTTCCATTGATTCTCCTGCCTCAGCCTTCCAAGTATCTGGGATTACAGGCACGTGCCACCATGCTCGGCTAATATTTGTATTTTTAGTAGAGACGGAGTTTCACCATGTTGGCCAGGATGGTCTCAATCTTTTGACCTTGTGATCTGCCTGTCTAGGCCTCCCAAAGTGCTGGGATTACAGGCATGAGCCACTGTGCTCCTTTCAAAGGAAAGGAGACTTGCATTGAGGAAGGAGTGCAGTTTAAGAGGTAAAGCCAGCTATTCCTTGCCAATGTCTTGAAATTGCTAGCATTAGCTGCTGTTCTTCTCTGGGTTTTTAGAGGAGTAGATACCCGGAGGCTCTATGTGGAAACTGAGTTTTATCAGCCTAAGGTTTGGGCCTAGTGCTAGTCTCAGAGTCAAAGGAAGATTGGTCAAACTTGAGGAAGAGCTGCTAGGTAGCAGCAGGCTCTACTTATTCAGAGTAGCCACCCCAACCCCTGAGGACCCCAGATGCATGACATTCAGTAAATTTGAGTTCTTACTATGCTTTAGACCTTGATCCAGGAGCAGAGATATGTCAATGGGAGGGGAAATAAAAGAATCCTGTTCCTATGAGAGAAGGGGTTTGGAGGACAGTTAATGACGGTTTTCTGATCTTGAATCTTCCCACTCATACTTCTCCAAAAGTCATAAATCGAACAAGGAGAACAAATAAAAACAGACCACTCATACCTTTAAGAGCATTAGGAGACAGCAACAAGCCTGTGATGGCAAAGAATGACACAGGGGAAGCTGAGAGAGGCTTTAGAAGCTGTGAAAAACAGTACAGGGGTGTGGAGTGTGGAGGATTTAATCAAATCACAAGCAAAATTATTCCAGAAAAAGCTAGAATGCTGGGTAGTTCATTCACAGCACTGGATGCAGGAAAGGAGGCTGAAAGTGCCTGGAATTGGCAGCTGTTGGAAAGCATTACTTCTAGCGGAGAGTCATATAGAGAGAGAAAGGGTGGTTCCCCTTAAGACAGGATAGTGAAAGTAAACAAGGAAGGAAAAGGGAGAAATTTAGGATCCTGTGGAAATGAAAAAGAAACAAGACAACCCAAACCTTTTTTCTTTCGCTTCCCAGTGCCAGCTGTAAAAACTACATAGAAGAAGGCAAAGGTGACAGAAAAAAAGACTCTCAGATTAGGAACCAGTCCATTAAATAAATAGGAGTAGAATAAAGTATCCCACCTGTACCCAAAACTACTCTCAAAAATTGAAAATAGCAATTAGTGCATTTAAGTTGCAAAAACTCTTGCAAAAAGTCAACCATAAAATTAAAACTGTGCATAACACTGAAATATGAATTGGATATATGAATTCATGCTTTTTGGTGTATGAAACAAACAAACAAGCCTACCTTCAGTTGGAAGTACAAAAGCTAAGTAGAGAAATGGACAAAAAATAAAATGAAATAAAATTAGAGTTAATTGAACTTCTGGCAAGTATAGAAGAAAAGGAAAAATCAAATCAGAAGTGAAGAGTAAATTGCAAGGTACCTAAAGGAAAAACAGACTCAAATGGCAGGTGGTAACCCAACATATTAATATTTACATTAAATATAAATGGTCTAAACATTAAAATGAAAAGTCAGAGATTGGCAAAATGTATTTAAAAATGTAACCAAACCATATACTATCTACAAGAAACTTCAACTGTGTGATATCAGTAGGACTGAAAAGAAAAGGATGGGAAAAGATACACCAGGTAAATGCTAAATCAAGAGAATGGTGGATGACTATACAAAGAGAACTTCAGAGCAATGAAATTTACTAGGAGTAAAGAGGACATTAGGTATTGATAAAATGATCAATTCACAAAGAAGACATAGCAATCCTAAACATGTATTCAGTAAACAACGGAGCTTCATAATACAAAAAGCAAAAACAGGCAGAACTCAAATGACTAATTGACAGATCCGCCATTACAGTTGAGGATGCCAGTATGCCTCTCTCAGTAGTTCATAGAACTATTATTCAGAAAATTAGTAAGGGTATATTAATAGAAGAACTCAATGATACTATTAAATAATAGGATCAAATTGACATTTGTAGAACTCCCCACCCATCATCAGCAGAATACAGGTTCCATACCTATGGAATGTATACCACAATAAACCATATTCTGGATAATAAACTATACAAGTTTAAGGAATTGAAACCATACCAAGTATTTTCCCTGACCAGAATGAAACCTAAGAGGGATTAATAACAGATGACAGGTAAAATAACTGAAGGAGGTTTTATCTAAATGAAAACCTTGTTTTTCTGGCCAGGCACTGTGTTATACACCTGTAATCCCAGCTTGTTAAGAGGCTGAAGAACGAGGATCACTTGAACCCAGGAGTTTGAGACCAGCCTGGGCAACATAGTGAGACCCCATCTCAAAGAAAGTCTTGTTTTTCTACCCTTCATTTTGAATTGTTATTGACTTGGAACATGTGAAAATAGATATCTCTCATCTGATAGTGTGCTAAAATTATAATGATACGTATTAGTTGATTGTTATCCATGATAAATTGTTTCTCTGTCCATTTTATTTTACAGCTTCTCTGTTGAAAGGACTAAAACATGCTAACATAGTGCTACTTCATGACATCATCCATACCAAGGAGACGCTGACACTTGTGTTTGAATATGTGGTAAGTAAAATAAGACTTTTAAATTTAGACATTTAAAATATGAATGAAATTCATGTGGTGTTATAGAGTTTTATTTTTAGATTGCTGTACTCAAGTTAATATTTTATCTGAATACATGAGAATTGTAATTTTGTATAAAATAATGGCCCTATAAGAGATTATTGAATGATATGTATCTTAAAAGAAAAACTCAGAAAAATGTTAACTAGAATTTTTACCAGATATGTTATCTATTTATAACCTATTTGTTACTAGGATACATTGTAATTTTTAGGTTTATTACGTAGGATTCAACAGCCTGATGGTGATCATTATCAAAGAAAGCTCATAGGCAATAAGAATGGTTTTTTATTTTTGGACTTGTAACTTGGTGTCTCAAAAGCATGCTTATTAAGATCTGTATGTATACCTGTGTGTGTGTATGTGTGTGTGTGTGTTTAGGAAAGCCTGATACTTACAGTTTAGACTTCAAAGTTTTCCCCCTCAGTTGGTATTTCAGCTATTAATTAAAACTTCCAGTTGCATCCACACAATGTAATGATCTTATCGTGTGAGATTATTACTGCTAGAAGACTTGGAGTTGAACTCATAATTAATCCTTCTCCATTTCTCTTAAAAAACATATGGTATTTGTGTAGCACTACTTCAGCATTTAACTGTGGAATCGTGAAATGTAACCATGATAATTAACATCCCAATTTTCACAGATGTTCTAAGAACATGTAATTTATAGGACACAAATGACATCAGGGCAGACATTTATTTAGAAGAAGAGCTGTTGGTATTGTCAGTGTATTAGGACCCCATTTTGTAATTACCACACTACTTTTTAAAAAATTTGAAGTACTTTCCATTTTTCCTTAAAAATAAGAATGAATATTTGCAACATTTTTATTTTGCTAATGTCTGCCTGTGTCTGTTTGCCATTTGAAAATTGTTGTCTTATGAAGAAGCCATTTATCTTGTCTATTTACATATAAATGATAGATACATTTGAATAATATGGTAATGTGACTGCAAGGACAGCTAGAGCTGAGCAGTTGCATATATTATGTGGTACCAAGAATGGATGCAGATTCACACATCAATGCAAACATAATTTCTTTTGTTTAATCCATGATTTTGAAGTTAATAATGTATTCCAGCTGATTTAGACTTGGAACTTTTGATTCGTACTTTTGAGAATGTCTAGTTTACATATTTCAGTTAAATCTAGATTTTCCTTACTATGTTTGACTTTTGCAATGTTTTGTAGAAAAGAGATTTCAAAAATGTACTTATTCTGTCCCTCAAATTAGATAATTAAATTAAAAGGAAGGAAAGTAGCTTGTGCACCAAAATCAGTAATATTGGTAAAGAAACTAATAAAAATAATGTGAAAATATGTCCTCTAAATCTTAAAAAATAATGAAATATATTTATGGGGCTAAAATGTACATATTAGATCAAGTGTCATTTGATGATTTTTTATTTGTGTTGTTGCCAAATAAAAGGAAGTAAATTCACTGCCCTGCATTATTTACTGATTAAGACTGACTTTTAAACATAATCACTTTTCTTTGTGTGAGTGAAATTTTCCATAGTCCCAGTTGTTATGGAGACATCCCATGTCCTTTTAAATCAACCACTTAATAATATGGGTACATGCAGTATCTACAGTAACATTTTGTTCCCAACTTCTCCATGGGGTTCGGACATCATATAGATTACTCTTGTCTCTTTTAGAGAATAGGCCAACTTGGGTCATTTTTGGCTTATGATTGCCCTGCCTCTGCTTCTGCTGTCCTCTCTACCTGTGTTGCCTAACTTTTACACTGCTTCTTTGCCTTTCTCCTTTCTGCCTTTCTTTTTCTATCTTTTCCTATTCTCATCATTTTGTTTTTTGCTGCTATATGTGAAGTTTGTTTTGTTTTTGTGCATTTTTAGTAAAAGATGTTTAGTTGAATTCCTGAAATCAGCATTTGGTGAAAAAAACAGCTTCAGCTTATAGATATTTCTTAGGATAGTCTTCTCATTTAGGGTGGGAAGGTGTAGATTTCTCAGCAGAATTAGTCTATTTGGCAATTGCCCAGTTCAAAAATAACTTCCCTGAATATTACCTAAAGTTTTTATTTCCTTGACACAAGTTTCCTATTGCTTGTTCTTTGTAAATATTTGGATATCTCAAGAAAAATTAAGGTTCTTATATACCTTTATGGATTGTTTTAATCAGATTGCTTTCCTCACAGTATCTAGCAGAAAGAAACTCTACTCTCCTTGCATGTTTTGAAGCAGTGGGAAGGCAATAATAATTTTTAAACATTAAGTGCCTTGGAAATTAGAGCAGATTGTGAGTGGCATAAGGTAGGAAACAGGAGGGCACCGTGGGCTTGGGATGAATAAGTGAGGGCCACAGAAAGAGAGGTGAAAGAATGCTTAAGATAAATATGGCCACAATAATAAAACCCAACAGCTGAAATTTACAGAGTTTTATGCTGAGCACTGGGCGGAGGGCTTACATTCATTGTCACTTTTGGTGTTTTCAACAGCCTCATGGAACTGTAAATATCACCATTTTGCAAAGGAGAAACCTAAAGGTTAGGGAGATGAAGCAGTTATTTCCAAGTTATTGTAGTTTGTAAGATAGACCCAGGCCCATCCTAACTGGACTGTTATAGCTCCTGTTTATTTTTATAAATTTTAGTTAGCCTAGGTCTTTGGTCAGAAGAGTAAAAGGAAACTCTCTTCTTTCTTTCCATAACCTTCCTTTATTCTATACTTAATATCCTGAGTGCAGTTAAGTCCTAAAAACAGTAAAACTGCTTCATAGTTTGAATAAGTTTTGTAGACTGGCCAAAATCCTGTCCATTTAAACTTTTACTTCAATTACAAAATGTGTTTTTAGTTTCCATAAAGCAAACTTGTAAGTCATAGTATTGCCGCATATATGCCACTAGGGTCTTCTGAAATGCGCGCCCACACACACAACTTTGTCAGCAAGTTCTAAGATCAGTATCAAACAATTTAATTTAAAATTTCTAAAACTTAATAACGTTGCTGTATTTCAGAATTATTAATATCAAATAAATTTTCTAAACAATGTTGATTTTGTAGTTCCGTGTAATTCATTGTAGCCTTTTTTGAGGGACGTACCAGTGTAAGTTAAACAGTGGGAAAAACTAATACCCCATGCTTTTTAAAACCCTGGATATGAAGGGAAAGTAAAATAATTTAAGATTTATTAGGTACTATTGTATTTTTCCTTTTGATTTCACAATTAAGTTTTCAAGGGCTTTTTGAGATACCTATGTCATTCAAGTTTTACCAAATGAAAGGTTCTTATTTATGATAATGTATACTTACTACAAATGTATTTTTTTGCCTTTAAAGGAGAACTGTAAGCCTAGTTGCTTTATATTATTGCTACGTATGGCATTTTAGGTTTTATAAAAGCCTTCTGCAGGCTAGAATAATGAAATAAGTGGTAAAAATTTAGTGATGTGAAAGAATACTCAAGGAAATGACTTTGAAGGTCATTATTAAAGTGGTTTAGTGGCTAATAGGATATTGTTGATGTAGGCTTTCTTTTGAGTAACAGGAAAAGCTTTACAGACCTAAAGTGTTCTGTAATTTAGATTCTTATACAGTTTCAAAGTCTGTAGATACTACGATCTGGAAGCCGCAAGGTTGGGAACCCCTTAGGAAATGTGCTCCTTAAGTTGCTCATGTTGCCACTGGGTAACATGTAGGCCCCTCTGATGCATGGTTTTGACTACAGTTATTTCCAAGGTCTTGTAAGGTTGTAAGATATACCTAGGCAGTTGGGTCTAATATGTCAAATGTGAAGGAACACCTTAAACCAAGGAGTGGCTCAGTTAGCTTGAAAAGAATTCTCGTTCACAGTGGTCTAAAATATTGTTATAGCTATCTTTTTTCCCTATACAGGTTTAAGACTTGGAAGAGAAGGATAGAAAATGTAGCTCAGAATCATTGACTCCAGAATATATTTAGTTGTGAAAGTTCTAACAAATTTTTCTTCTACTTAAACAGAAAGTTAAGCAATTTAGTTTTTATTTTCTTTGCCAAAGACAAATAAGTGCCATATTATCCTATTTAACACCATGCTGAGAAATTTAAAACAGATCCCATGAGTGAAAATAAGAATGATAATAGCAAACATGATTATGTAAATATATTGCCATTAAGCTAATAACTATTCTATTTTAAATTACAGAAGAGCAAAGCATATGTAGCAGCATTTTTCATTACATATTTAATAATTACATACAAGTAGAAATCAAAATAGAATTATTATTACCAGGGAATGAGGAGGAGGGGAAAATAGGGAGTTGCTCAATGGGTGTAAAGTTTCAGGTTTTTTTTTGGATACAAGATGGATGATAAAAGTTCCAGTCATAAGTTCCAGAGAGCTACCACACACCATAGTGCGTATGGTTTAACAATATGATATTGTGCACTTGCAATTTTGGTAGGAGAGTAAATTTTTATGTTAAGTATTCTTACCATCAGAAATATAAAAGCGAGGTTGGACACAGTGGCTCAAGCCTGTGATCCCAGCACTTTGGAAGGCGGAGGTGGGAGGATTGCTTGAGGCCAGGAATTTGAGACCAGCCTGGGGCAACATAGTGAGACCTTGTCTCTACATAAAATTAAAAAAAAAAAATAATTAGCCAGGCTGGTGGCATGTGCCTATAGTCCTAGCTGCTCTGGAGGCTGAGGTGGAAGGATGCTTGAATCCAAGAGTGCAAGACTGTAATGAGCTATAATTGTACCACTAGACTTGACTCTGGATGACAGAGCAAGACCTTGTCTCTAAATAACAAACAAACTATATATATATATATACACACCCATAATACCATCACCACAATCAAGGCAGTTAAGGTAATAAACATGTCCGTTACTCCACAAGTTTCCTTTTGTCATTTTGCCTTTATTTATACACACACACACACGAAGTAATGGATATATTTATTAACTTGACTGCCTTTATTGTGGTGATGGTATTATGGGTACATGCATGTGTCCAAACTCCTCAGATTGTATACATTAAGTATGTACAGTCATTTGCATATCAGTCATACCTCAATAAAACTGTGAAACAAAAAAAAGCAACAAACTCAAAGCTAATCATGATATTGTTAGGGATAATCATTTTTTTCCTATTGTGCTATAAACTAGTGAAATAGCCTAATGTATAACATTATATAAAACAAAAATCTTGTATTTCACATGCAAACAAAGCTGTATCAATAGAAATCATAAAGCCCATAAAATGTTTTTATACTATTGTACATTCTACAAGCACTCTCATAGATGTTATTTTATTAGATGCTACCCTCAGCCCTTTTGAGTTGTAGGTAGCATGTTATGTTTATGCAGCATTTTATTGATGAAGAAAAATAATGCTTAGAGAATTTAAAGCAGAGTCACTGAAATTATTTAGCCAAGCTAAAATGGTAAAGATATGATTTTAGCTCAAGTCTTCTGTGCCTAAAGATGCCAGTTACTCCATTTTAACCTGCAACTTACCTGTGTTAACTGCCTTCCTAGAGTTTTATATGATGGTCTAAGGTATGTATGATGTTTGAAGATGGGACAGGAAGCTGAAAATTACATTCTGTCTTTTCAACTTGCTACACAATTTGCTTAATTATTTGGTTTCTCTGCCTTACACATTTTGATGTTTAAATCTGTGAAGAATGCTGTGATTTGCATGATTTTATGCCACATCTGCTCTTGAAAAACTGTAGCTCTCTATCAATATTTTGCTTTCCGGATTAAACAGTCCTTGAGCAATTGAACATTTTTCTGCTTTCCTCTGAGATAGATGTATGTGCATATGTATGCACACATGCAACTTTAGTTGAGGGTGATCAGGGAGGGCTTGCTGAGAAGTGTTTAGGTAAAAATCTGAAGGAGATGAAAGAGGGAGATGCACATATTTTTAGAGGAAGAACATTGTGGGCAGAAAGCTTGTCTGAGGAACAGCAGAGCTGTGGCTTGAAGGGAGCTAGCAAGGATGACAATAGGAAGAGACAAAGTTTGAGATGCAGTGGCATTCAGATTGTGTTGGCCTTGAAAGGTTTGGCTATACTGAGTTTGGCTTTGACTCAGAATGAGATGGGAAGCCTCCAAAGGGTGTTGAGCAGAGAAATTATTTGATCTGACTTGTATTTTATTGGATCTCTCTGGCTGTTTTCTTAAGAATGGACCAAGGATGGGCATGTTATGAATCAGAGAGACCAGTCAGGAGGCTATTGCAATAAGATCTAAGCATGGGATGATATCTGCAGAAGAGGTGGAGAGAAATGGTTGGTTTCTGGATATACATAGTGTGGCTGACACACCTGTTGGGAAGACTTTAAAAGTGGGCAGGAACAACATGAGACTGGATAGCCAGACCAGAGCCAAAATCATGCCATGGCACTGTCCTCTAAGCACCCTGCTGCTACCATGAGTGTTGGCGCCAGACATTGTCTCTTGCTTTCCTGGCCTTGCTATCTTTGCAGTGTTGTCAGAATGGCAACATTCCACATTATCATTGCTTCTTTGGACTGTTAGCTCATAATGATAAGCCAGGATTGATTGTGTTTGTTGCCTGAGATGAAGTTTCAAGCCCATGTTTTGACTGCACAGGATCATAAGAAAGTGAGTATCTAGCATTTTCGCTCTTCTAATGGCAGGTGGGTCCTGTTTCCTGTCAAGATTCATAAAATACCATTGACTGCAGAAAGAAAATGTGATACGTATACTATGGAATATGTATCATATACTGCATGGAATATTATGCAGTCATAACAAAGAAAGAGATCATGTCCTTTGCAGGAACATGGATGGAGCTGGAGGCCTTTAACCTTAGCAAACTAACACAGGAATAGAAAACCAAATACTCCATGTTCTGACCTATAAGTGAGAGCTAAATGATGAGAACATGTGGACACATAGAGGGGAACAACACACACTGGGGTGTGTCAGAGGGTGGAGGCTGGGACAAGCGAGAGGATGAGGAAAAATAACTAATGGATACTAGGCTTAACACCTAGGTGATGAAATAATTTGTATAGTAAACCCCCATTACACAAGCTTACCTGTATAACAAGCTTGCTTATGTACCCCAAGCTTAAAATAAAAGTATTTAAAAAATTCATAAAATCAGAATTTTTCCTAACTTAGGGAATACATTCGGATATAGGGCATGCTTCCCTTTTTCCCTGCTCTTCACCCATGCCCTAAGAAGAAAAAGACACCTCATAAATGTCCGCTAGATTTATTATCTAGTCCCAGATAAGGTAAATCTAGAATGTGAAAAGAATTGGCAGGTGGCATAGTCATGGAACTATTGTTTATAATCTTTGGGAAATCATCAAGAATGCAGATGGGTGAAAGTCATGCTGGTTTTTAAAGGATGATGGGAAACAAATCTGAATCTATAGAAATATAAGCTTAATAAAGAACACTGGTGAAATTTAAAATAAATTTTTAGACATTAGGGTCTAATAATCTTCCTTCTCTTTGTTATTTGCTGATTTCAGCAAACTACTGACAGGGACTTTTATGAGATATTTAAAACAGGAATAGAAATGAAATCTAGTTAGAAGACCAGTGTTTTTTTTTTTTTTTTTTTTTTTTTCCAGTTTTATCTCTGGTTGAACCACTTTATCCAAAGCCTATTGATCAATGAATTGACATCATCATGGAGAAAAGTCTGTCGGGGTGTGCTGGAGGGCATTGTCCTTGTCCTTGTTCTGTTTGATGTTTTTATTAATGACTCGGATAGTGGTGGTGATATGCTGGACCTATTTGTGTGTGTGTCATAGCTGGGAAGTATAATTAACACTTAGGGTGACGGAATCAAGGGTCAAAAAAGAATCTAATAAAATGATGAGCCTAACCTACAAGCTGAATTATCATGGGGATAAGTAAAACAGTATATTTGGTTTTAAAAAAAGAAAGCATTCCAACCTAATACAGAAAAATGGGGTGGAGGAAAGGTCACTTAAAAAACAATTCATGTAAAAAAAGCCTAGTGATTTCTTTGGTATATGGGAGTATGCACAGAGGAGCTCTAATAAGATGCCAAAATTGTTCAGGAGAATTAAAGACATACCAAGAGAGGAGAGAAAAAGGTAGTGTATATATTCTAGATGGGGTAAGGAAGTCAAGTGTGAGAATTTTGAGAAGGCTAGCTTTGGCTTAATTCTTAGAAGAATGCTCACTTATGTGTTTTCTGTAAATTATGTTCAGTTCTTTGAAATGTAATGAGCACCTTATTGCTAAAAGCATTCAAATAGAGGATGACTAGATTCACATCAGGAATATTGTAGAAAGGGTTGCTAAACTGTATTACGTGCATGACATTGAGATATGTAATTTAGATTATGTGCTCCCAACTGATACCATGACATAGATGTAAGGTCCCTCCATTTTGCAGATGAGGAAATTTAGGCTAAGATGTCAGATACTTCATGCATGTCCTTTCCAGTGGCTATATCATATCATCTCCTGAGTTGAGTGTGAGTCCAGGTAATTACAAGTTTCCATAGCAAATGATTGCCCAAGGTTTTACAATTGGTATATAAGTGTGTCCCATTTGACATAATTTTGGGGAACAGAAACACAGCTCATTATGGTCATTCACTGAATAATTTATGTATTCATTCATTTTTTTTCCCTCCAACATATACGGTCTGTCTTCTCTGTGCCAGGGAGTATCATTAAGTTCTAGAGATATAAATATATAGCCCTTGTTTTTAAAGAGATTGAAGTCATGTGGAGAACTGTGATCTTAGACGAGGTAAACCTCCATAAGCCATTTGAGGTATAAATTGCTGTCACAGATCTATATGTGTCATGGTGCTAGAACATATTTGTGTTTTAGTATAAGCAATAGAAAAAGTAGATTCGTCTCATAGGCTTTTCTTTATGGAAGGGTCTTTGTTTCATATATGGAGAACTAGTTATGCTGTATAATACTGTGATTCTATATTCTGAAGGGAAGGTTGTCATTCAGAACCAAGTACAGAATGTGAACAGATGTAAACACTGTGGATGACTGAATGTGCAGGCAGTGTAAGATGGAGGAATTCTGAACCATAAGGAGAAATTAAAGAAATGAAAAGGAAACAAACTAGCTTTCAATCAGTGCTCTCTTATGAACTTCTCATTTTCTGTAATTGGTAGGACAAAGTCAATTAACTTCTTTTCTGTCCTTTTCCCTAATGGCTTTTTCTCATCTAATAATAAGGAATGATGGTTACTTTTAGTCACTTTTAACTGTCCACAATCATGTTGGGTGTTGAGATTTCAATTTTTTTTTCTTGTTTACATCATATCTATCATCTCTATATTTTAGTTTTATTTTATGTGATTGTTGTCCTTATTAGATACTTATAATCATGATTTGGTATTTAATTCATATGGTCGAAGATAGAAGTGTTTCTGATTTCCAACTGTTGCTATGGTAAATGCCTGCCTATCCACAAAAGCACACAGTTCTGAGTACATTCCACTATAGATCAAACTATTTTAATGAGAATACAGTGTGCATCTGATTTTTGTAAAATTTTAAATCTTGTTCCTCAGTTTATCTTAGAATTTCACCACTTAAATTCTAAGTGATATTTAATGGTGGAGAAATCACAGATAAGATAAAACAGTAATAAAAAGATAATTCCTTTGGAAAGAAAAGTATATATTTCTCATGTTAATTTTTTTTTTTTTAATTTCTCACCGGAATTATGGCCATATGTCTTAAGAAAACAATACTCCTGGAAAACTGCATGATTCAGGGGGTGGGTGGAAGCAGGAGACCAATACATTAAATGCAATAAGACTGACAATAATTATCAGCTTGGAGAGATTAGAGAAAGCTCCACCTAAGGTACAAAAGTTGCGGCCCGATGTAAGTACCCAACGTCAGGATGAAGATGGTCAGTAATTCCAGTTACCTTCACATTAAGTTTGAATAGGTCATTAAGTAACTGAAGAAAAAGTCACCAGCAAATTCAGTTTTAAGTGTGAAAGTATGCATTATTATATATCATACAAAATTGGCGGCTATAACTTCACCAATTTTTAAAGTAAGTTAGTAAATGCCTGTCATGATAATGACCACTTCTTGCATTCTGTTTATTTTTAATTTTACTTTTTCTTGCATTTTATGAATACTTAGTTAATATCACATAATGGTTTAGTTTAATGTGCATTCTATACTTTGGTAAAGGAATATTAGGCCACTCTATAAATTATTCATTTTTGTTGATGTGATTTTTGCTTTTATGCAAGTTATATGTGCATTTAGATTAAGTCAGTTAGTTTCAGGTTTCTTATGAAAAACAGCAGTTTTCACCTTCAGCTTTCCACTTTTTCAGCTGATTCTTTCAGATTTCTCTTTAAATATCTAATAAAACTCATTTATTTTCACTTATTGATTATTCATCTTTGGCATAACCTACTGATTCCTACAATGCAAAGTGAGAATTTAGTTTTTTTCTCATTCCTCCACTTCAGAACAAATGTACTCATCTTTTCCTGCTGCCCTCCTAGTCTCCCATCCTCCCAGTATAGTCATAATTTTAATTAGCTCAGAACTCAGAATTTGATATTTATATTAGCATGTTAATATAAATCTTTGTAGCCAAGACACATAGTGTACTGTGACTACTTTTTCCTCTCTGTTTCCCCAGAATTAATATTAATTTTCTGTTTTTCATTTCTGTTATTAATTCAGGGCCTCCCAGAGCCTCTGCCTGGTGCATCTTTCCTGAGTTCCTGGCATGCCCTTCTCCTCTTCCCTGAGCTGGAGCTTTTTTTTCTTCATCTTACGTGGTTTTGTCTTGAGGAATACAATTTCTAATAGCTTCCTGGGAAAGGGTGTGTGCAAGATTTTTGTTGTGGTTGAGGCATTGTATTTTTGAAAATATCTTTATTCGGTACTCATGCTTGATTGACATTTTGGCTAGATGTAGAATTCTTGCTTGGAAATAATTCCATTCAAATTTCAATAAGATTGCTCCATTTTTCAGTTCCATTGTTTCTGTTAAGCTATTTCTCTTTATTTCTAGTGTCCTGACATTTTATGATAAAGTGAAAAAGAAACCAAGGTGCAGCTTTTTTATGTTCATTGGGTGCACTTTTTCAATCTGTCCTTTCCTCCTTTTTTTCGTGTATGTGTGTGTGTGTGTAAAATGCAGTAGTTTTATTATGATACAATTCATGTAACAAAGTTTGCTTTTTGAAAGTATGCAATTCAGCGGTTTTGAGCCTATTCACAACGTTGTGGAACCATCACTACAACCTAATTTTACAATTCATTACCCTAAAAAGAATCCCATATCCATTAGCATTCACTTTGAATTCACCACTAACCCCCCGCTCCCGAACCACCGATCTACCGTATGTCTCAACAGATTTGACTGACATCTCATATAAATGGAATCATAATAATATGTGACCCTTTGTCATTGTCTTCTTTCACTTAGCATAATGTTTTTGAAGTTCATCCATGTTGTAGCTTTTCTCAGTACTTCATACTTTCTTAAGACTGAATAATATTCCATAGTTTGGATACACCACATTTTATTTATTTATTCATCAATTCATCAAGAAACATGTGGGGTTTCTTTTCACCGTTTGGGTGTTGTGAGTAGTGCTGCTGTGAACATTTGTGTACATGTATTTGTTTATTTTCTTTCAATTCTTTTGTGCGTATACCGAGGAGTGGTATTGCTGGTCATCTTCTAACTCTATCTTTCACCTTTTGAGGGACTGCCAAACTATTTTCCAAAGTGGGTGCACCATTTTACAATCCAACCAGCAGTGTATAAGGAGTGCCAAGTTTATTCACACTTGGCAACACTTATTTTCTGCCTTTTTTTTTTTATTCTATTGGATGTTTAGTTGTATCTGATAGTGATTTTGACTTGTATTTTCCTGACTTACAATGTTGAACATCTTTAATGTATTTACTTGTATTCAAGAACTTAAATTATTTTGTTACTTTTTCCTTCCTTTATTTTCTCTTTTCTTTATTATCAGATATTTTATTATTTGAATGTTGAACCTCCTGGATTGTTCTTCTAATTTTCTTGTCTATTCTCTCCCGTTTTCTAATTCGTTTTTCTTTAGCTCAATATTAAAGATCAAATTTCCTCAACTTTGTGTTTCACATATTCTATTGAAATTTTTAAATTTAAATTTTACTATTATTTCTAAGGTAACTTTGCTCTGAATATTTCATTTATAATATATTATTTCTTGTTTCAAGTTGCAATATCTTTTGTTACTAATATTTTCTCACTGAAAATATTAATAATAGCCTTTGTGAAGTTTTCTAATAGTTAAACTATGTTTCCACCACGTTGTTATTTTTTTCTTTTAGTTTGTTTTGGTCCCTCTCTTTAATATTTGAGGCTTTGGTCAGATAGCTGGTACAAAAGCAATATGATTGGGAATTGCAGGTGTGTGGGTATCTGGGTCATCATGAATTTCACTGTAGGTACCGACTAAGTCATTTTGTTGAGAAACCCTCAATGCCAGTATCCATCTTTCCTGTGGTGCTATGGGATTCCCAGTGAAAATTCTTCCCAACTTTGCCTGGCTACCAATCTTATGGAAACCAAGTGGGGTTCAGACCCCCACCTAATCCCCTGTTTTAGGATGGTGTCACTGTCCCTAACTGGTTGGATTTTCTAGTTTGGACACCCTCTGTTTTTCTTTCTCTGGGTTTAAGAGGGGCAGTTATCTGTATAAGCAGAGAGGGGAAAGAAATCTAAATTAAATAGCTACTAAAAAGATTTTCAACCAATATTCCATGTTTTCGACTTACATATGTAGACTTTCTACTCATGCCCACTTCCTGGTGCCACCAATTTCTGAGCCTTTTGGTTGTTCTCCACATAAGCAGTGCTGCTTCTAGGCTTTCCTCACTGCCAGTTTAGTATTCCATTTGGTTGGTTGGGTGTATTTTGTATGCAAAACTTGCTACCATCTGTTTTGGAGTTTCAAAATTTGGTGAGTGGGAATTCAGGAGAGTACAAGGTAGATCCATATGTTCTATTTGTCATCTTTACTTTGGAATATCATCCATTCTTAATAAGTTTAAATATGAATAAATGTTAAAGCATGCCATTGTGTAAACCAATGTGTAATTAGATAACTTTTTCACATCAATTGTTGTGAAGTATATAAGTTTTTCTCTTTATCAGTTGTCAGAGTTTATCAAATATGACAAGGCCAGTGGGAGTGAAGATATTTTAATTAACTGTTATTAGATTATTGTCCATTCAGTAACATTTTAGGCACAAGAGTAGTGCCTGAAGTTTGAGTGGGATTTTATTAGAATGTGCTATCTTAATAGAAAATAATTATGATTGTCAATTGGCTGGTTAATTGTTGGTTTGTTTTTTGTTATAATTTGTTATGATTTTCAGATGTTGACACATGTATAGATACACATTCATACATTTGACAGTATTTTAAAGTCAATGAGAACATTTTTACAGTCTGTGTATAAAGAAATATACAGGGGTGAAAGGTTCTGATTTTAAAATTTAATTATTCAAAATATATAGACTTAATTTTTCAGTTTCATTATGTTTTGACTGCTGTGTATTATTAAAGATTTTTTTTTTTTTTGAGATGGATTCTTGCTTGGTCGCCCAGGCTGGAGTGCAGTGGCACAGTCTTGACTCACTGCAACTTCCGCCTCCTGGGTTCAAGTGATTTTCCTGCCTTAGCCTCCAGAGTAGCTGGGATTACAGGCACCTGCCACCATGCCTGGCTAATTTTTGTATTTTTAGTAGAGACGGGGTTTTACCATGTTGGTCAGGCTGGTTTCGAACTGCTAACCTCGTGATCCATCCACCTCAGCCTCCCAAAGTGCTGGGATTACAGGCATGAGCCACTGCGCCCGGTCTAAAGATGTCATTTTTAGTAAATGAACTTCAGTGTTCTGAGTTAACATTCAACTTCCAGTGAGTAATTTACTCCTTTCTCACTGGTATATTCAAGCCTGGTTATAAATCCCCAACAGATGCTTATATCTCATTTCTATTTCATAAATTGGGAACTGAGAAACTAATTTGTGGTGGCAGCTATTTGCTAAGTAAGAATTTTCCATCTTTGGGGTTTTTCCTTTCTTCTCAAATATGTGATCTTGGTTTTAAAGCTTTGGATCTCAGTTATTAGTTTTTCTTTCAGCCCTTGTTACAGACATTTGGAAGAATGGATTGATTGATTTTTCTCCCCCTTCTATTTTATTACCCTTTTTACTTGGATAAGGAAGTTAGAACCAGTCAGGAAAGACAAATGTTGAGTATTCTAGCTAGAATCTTAGGAAATATGTGAGGAAAGCTGTCTAAATCCAACAAGAAGATAAAAAGTCAACAATGCTATGGGCAAGCAATATGGGGAGAATATGGTTAGTAATATAATATTTATTCAAGAGAAAGAAAGGACCAGGGATCTTTAAAAGAAATCAGATTTAGGCTGACTAAAAATACATTGAACTGAGTGGTATATTGTAAAGGGTTCAAAGGGCAACATGATCATTCTTGTTTGTCATCATGACACCTGTGTAAGATGAATGAGCAGCCAGTCTCTGTGAGAGCAGGGACTAATTTCTCATGTTTCCAACTGCAGTGGGCACCCTATAAATCTTTGCCAACTTGATATGGTTATTTTCATAGAATGGATGCATTGGACACATTGTGTGGGTGTGTGTGGATGTGTGCCTGTATGCGTGTGTGTGAGAGAGAGAGAGACTTGAGAGTTATTTTTCAAGGTTTTCATTAAAACTCTCTTATGGAGTATATCAGACACAGAGATATAGTGGCTGACACAGAGATATAGTGGTTGGTTTCTCCTTCAAAGGAGGACTTACTACAGGAAGTAATATCAGCTGAATGCCTCCATCTGTCAGCTCCTCCAGCATCTGTTTCAGCTGCAGAGACCCATTCCGAATGATGTCATGCCTTTCCTCAGGCTTCTTATATCTGGTGACTGTAAAACATGACGGTATAAAGGTCTAGCCATTTCTGCACAACACAGGGCAACCCTGGTGCTAGGTTGGCCACAGATTTATTTGTCAGCATAATAGTTTGACTTCCTTTGTCCAGTCTTGCTCTCTTTTCCTACATTTCAGCTAGTAAATATAATGTATTTCTTTTACTAACAGACATACTGTACATCAGCCTTCATCTGGAAGATCCATCCTGTGTCCAAGACTTAAAAAGATTAATTTATAAATGTAGTTAACCCTTCGGTTTAACATGGATTTGTTATCTTTTAGAGAAGCCACTGACACAATATGGGTTCAGATTTAAGTATCCAAGTATATGAGACATTATACCAGAAAATCAGACTTTCAGAGTTCAGAAGGAAAAAGTTAATGTAGTACAGCAAGAATTTCTAGAAAAGTTAACTTTAGATGGAAGTAATTTTAGAAAAAGAGATAAGTAATTGAGTGAGTTGGTAAAACTGTAACTTTTTTTTAAGGCTACTAAATCCTTGACAAAGGGTTCTGTTAAAACTCAATAAAAATGTATATGTATTTGTGTATGTATTTAATGTTCTTACTGTATTGACAGTGAAGAAAAAAAAGAGTAGGATTTACCTGATATAGAAGACCATATTGCTATTTCCAAATATTTGTATATCAGTCTTTGTATAAAAAGAATATGTCTGTCTTCCCTATTGAAGTTAGGCATGGCCAGGTGACTTGCTTTGGCCAATGAATTGAGCAAAAGTTACTTGTTATTGCAGCATGACTTGGCTTATCTTGACTAAAGTATCCCAAAGTACTTACTATCCAACCACCCCAGAGAGAGCCGATGCTACCATGTATTATTCTTGAAGACTTCTTATATGATTTATACTCACATGTATGTTATATGTATATGTGTATGTTTATATGTATACCGCACCATATACAACACTGTTTTTTTTAACCTTTTATATCCATACTAGTTAGTGTTGTCATCATTCCATCTCATTAAATGCAGTTATGTATTGTTTATTCACATTTAAAAATTTACACACTCTTTGTATCATTAACAAAAAAAATCCATGCTCATCTTTGATGTCATTTAAAATTCTGGATAGTGGGGAGAGGCCAAGATGGCCTACTAGAAGCTGCAGTGATTGGAGGCTCCCATCAGAAAAACCATAATAAGTGTGTGAATCCTTCCCTGGCAGCCACAGTATCCAGATTCCCTCATCAAAATTGACGAGAAGGTTTGTCAAAGATCAGATGGTTGTAGATGTGTGGTGTTATTTCTGAGGCCTCTATTCTGTTCCTAACGTAAATGAAGAGTTGATGGGTGCAGCAAACCAACATGACACATGTATACCTATGTAACAAACCTGCACGTTGTGCACATGTGCCCTAGAACTTAAAGTATAATAATAAAAAATAAATAAGTCACTGCTATTGTAAAAAAAAAAAAAAAATTGACAAGAAGGTGGGCGTTACCCATCGAGAGAAGGAAGAACAGTGTGGTGTGGTGGCCCACCTGAAAGCAACACGGGGAAGAGGAGCCCCCACTCCCCAGCGAAGGGAGACTGTGAGTGGCACACTACCCAGCTGGGGAAACTGTGCTTTTTCCACAGAACTGTGCAACCCACCAATTGGAAGATCCCGCTTGTGAACCCATGCCACCAGGGCCTAGCATCCCAACTCTGGAACAAACAGATTCTTACAGCCTCTCAGTTGGAATCTGCTTAAGCCTATCAGACTCCCATGGGGAGGGGCAACCAACACTGGCTGCAGCTGCCTGCTGTCTAAGCCATTTGAGCTCCTTAGGGGAGGGGCAGCAGCCAGCACTGGGACTCACAACTGCCAAACATGCTAAGCACCCTGGCCAGGGAAGGGCGGCTCTCATTTCTATAGCTCCAGGCTGCAGTTTTCCCCTGCTGGAAGCAGGGAGGCTGAACAGCTTGGTCCCAAGACTTGTCCTGACAGCCAAACCTACCACCTGTGGCAGTCTGCGGCCATAGTGCTTCTTCAGGCCTAAGCTAACCCATCCTTCCTCAGTGGACGGGGCTTCCCTGCAGGATCTCCAGCAACTCCAACCAGAGGCTCAGGAACAGAATTCGGATCTCCCTGGGCCTGAAACCCTAGGGGGAGGAATGACCGCAGCAGTCTCTGCAGACCAGCAGATTTAGCCTTTCCTCCTGGTAGTTCTGAGGAATACAGGCAGCCGAGATTAGTGGGTTTTCCCACAGCAAAACATACCCCCTCCACCAAAGGACAAAGTGCTTCCTTAAATAGTTCCTGTTACCCATGCCACCCAACTGGGTGAGACCATCCAACAGGGGTAGTCAGACACCCTCTACAGGAGTGGTCCTACTGGCATCAGTTTGGTGCCCCTCTAAGATAGAGGTCACAGAAGAAGGAGCAGGCAACCAACTTGCTGCTCTGCAGCCTCCTTGAGTGACATCTCCAGGGACGGGAGCGAATCAGATGAATAGGACCTGAAGTGAACCCCTAGCAAACCGTGGCAGCCCTACAGAAGAGAGAGATGACTACTGAAAGAAGAACAAGCAGAAAGCGACAGCAGCATCAACAAGCAGAAAGCGACAGCAGCATCAACAACAGCAACAAAAAGACCTACACAAAAACCCCATTCAAGTTTCAGCAGCCTTGAAGATGAAAACTAGACAAACTTGTGAAGATGAGAAAGAATCAATGAAAAAATGCTAAAAACCCAAAAGGCCAGAGGACCTCCTCTCCTCCAAATGATTGCAAAGTCTCTCCATCAAGGACACAGAACTGGGAGGAGGAGCAAATGAACGAACTGACAGAAGTAGGCTTCAGAAGATAGGTAATAAAAAACTACGGTAAACTAAAGGAGCATGTTCTAACCTAATGCAAAGAATGCTGAGAACCTTGATAAAAGGTTAGAAGAATTGCTAACTAAAATAACCCAATTAGAGAGGAACATAAACGATCTGATGGAGCTGAAAAACACAGCACAAGAACTTCGTGAAGCATACAGAGTATCAATAGCTGAATAGACCAAGCAGAACGAAGAAAGGATATCAGAGTTTGAAGACCACCTTACTGAAATAAGACATGCAGACAAGAATAGAGAAAAAAGAATAAAAATGAATGAAAAAAGCCTCTAAGAAATATGGAGCTTCATAAAAATACCAAACCTATAATTGATTGGAGTACCAGAAGGGGATGGGGAGAATGGAAACAAGTGGGAAAACACACTTCAGGATATTATCCAGAAGAACCTCCCCAACCCAGCAAGACAGGCCAGCATACAAATTCAGGAAATACAGAAAACACCATTAAGGTAAAACACCATTAAGATACTCCACGAGAAGATCAACCCCAGGACACATAATCAGATTCTCCAAGGTAGAAATGAAGGAAAAACTATTAAGGGCAGCCAGGGAGAAAGGCCAGGTCATCTATAAAGGGAAGCCCATAAGACTAACAGCAGAACTTTCAGCAGAAACTCTACCAACCAGAAGAGATTGGGGGCCAATATTCAATATTCTTAAAGAAAATAATTTCCAACCCACAATTTCATATCCAACCAGACTAAGCTTCATAAGCAAAGAAGAAATAAAATCCTTTCCAGACAAGCAAATGCTGAGGGATTTTTTTTTACACCAGGTATGCCCTGCAGGAGCTCCCAAAAGAAGCACTCAATATGGAAAGGAAAAACCAGTACCAGCCACTGCAAGAACACACCAAAATATAAAGACCAATGACACTACGAAGAAACAGCATCAACTAGTGTGCAAAATAACCAAATAGCAGCATGATGACAGGATCAAATTCACATATAACATTACTAATCTTAAATGTAAATGGGCTAAACACCTCAATTAAAAGACACAGACTGGCAAATTGGATAAGGAATCAAGACCCATCAGTGTGCTGTATTCAGGAGACCCATCTCATGTGCAAAGGCACACATAGACTCAAAATAAAGGGATGGAGGAAATTTACCAAGCAAATGGAAAGCCAAAAAAAAAAAAAAGCAGGGGTTGCAGTCCTAGTCTCTGACAAAATAGACTTTAAACCAACAAAGATCAAAGAAGACAAAGAAGAGCATTACATAATGGTAAAGGGAACAACTCAAAAAGAACAGCTAACTGTTCTAAATATATATGTGCCTAATACAGGAGTACCCAGATTCATAAAACAAGTTCTTAGATACCTAAAAGGAGACTTACACTCCCACAAAATAGTAGTGGGAAACTTTAACACCCATTGTCAATATTAGATCAGTGAGACAGAAAATTAACAAGGATATTCAGGACTTGAACTTAGCTCTGGATCAAGCAGACCTAGTAGATATCTACAGAACTCTCTACCCCAAATCAATAGAATGTACATTCTTCTCAGTGCCACGTGGCACTTATTCTAGAATCAACCAAATAATTGGAAGTAAATCACTCCCCAGCAAATGCAAAAGGACTGAAATCATAACAGTCTCTCAGACCACAGTGCAATCAAATTAGAACTCAGGATTAAGAAACTCACTCAAAACCACACAATTTCCTGGAAATTGAACAATCTGCTTCCTGAATGACTCCTGGGTAAATAATAAAATTAAGGCAGAAATCAAGAAGTTCTTTGAAACCAGTGAGAACAAAGAAACAATGTACCAGAATGTCTGGAACACAGCTAAACCAGTCTTGAGAGGGAAATTTATAGCACTAAATACTCGCATCAGAAAGCTAGAAAAATTTCAAATTGACACCCTAACATCACAATTAAAAGAGCTAGAGAGGCAATAGCAAACGTATCCAAAAGCTAGCAGAAGACAAGAAATAACTAAGATCAGAGAAGAAATGAAGGAGATAGAGACACACAAAAAAACCTCCAAAAAATCAATGAATCCAGGAGTTGGTGTTTTGAAGAAATTAACAAAACAGACCACTAGCTAGACTAATAAAGAAGAAGAGAGAGAAGAATCAAATAGTCATAATAAAAAATGATAAAGGGGATATCACCACTGACCCCACAGAAATACAGACTACCATGAGAGAATACTATAAACACCTCTACGCAAATAAACTTAGAAAATGTATAAGAAATGGAAAATCTAGAAGAAATGGATAAATCCCTGGATGCATATACCCTAGCAAGACTAAACCAGGAAGACATCGAATCCTTGCATAGACCAGTAACAAGTTCTGAAATTGAGGCAGTAAACAAGCAAAGCCCAGGACCAGGTGGATTCACACCTGAATTCTACCAGAAATACAAAGAGGAGCTAGTACCATTCCTTTTGAAATTATTCCAAACAATTGAAAAAGAAGGATTCCTTAACTCATTTTATGAAGCCAGAATCAGCCTGATGACAAAACTGGAAGGATACACCACAAACACAGAAAACTTCAGGCTAATATCCCTGATGAACATCAATGCAAAAATCCTCAATAAAACTGGCAAACCAAATCCAGTAGCACATCAAAAATTTTATCCACCACACTCAAATCGGCTTCATCCCTGGGATGCAAGTCTGACTTAACATATGCAAATCAATAAACACAATCCATCATATAATCAGAACCAGTGACAAAAACCACATGATTATCTCAATAGATGCAGAAAAGGCCTTTGATAAAATTCAATATTCTTTCAAGTTAAAACTCTCAATAGACTAGGTATTGATAGAACATATCTCAAAATAGTAAGAGCTATTTATGACATACCCATAGCCAATATCATATTGAATGGGCAAAAGCTGGAAGCGTTCCCTTTGAAAATTGGCACAAGGCAAGGGTGCCCTCTCTCACCACTCCTATTCAACATAGTATTGGAATTTCTGGCCAGGGCAGTCAGGCAAGAGAAAGAAAGAAAGGGTATTCAAATAGGAAGAGAGGAAGTCAAGTTATCTCTGTTTGCAGATGACATGGTTTTGTATTTAGAAAACCCCATCATCTCTGCCCAAAAACTTCTTAAACTGAAAGGCAACTTCAGCAAAGTCTCAGGATACAAAATCAATGTTCAAAAATCACAAGCACTCCTTTACACCAACAATAGGCAAGCAGAGAGCCAAATCATGAATGAACACTCATTCACAATTACTAGAAAGAGAATAAAATACCTAGGAATGCAGCTAACAAGGGATTTGAAGAACCTCTTCAAGGGGAACTACAAACCACTGCTCAAGGAAATAAGAAAGGACACAAACAAATGGAAAAACATTCCATGCTCATTGATAGGAAGAATCAGTATCATGAAAATACTGCCCAAAGTAATTTATAGATTCAGTGCTATGCTCATTAAAAGCTACCATTGACATTCTTCACAGTATTAGAATAAAACTATTTTAAATTTCATATGGAATCAAAGAACACTCTTGTTTAGCCAGGACAATCTTAAGCAAAAAGAACAAAGCTGGAGGCATCACGCTACTTGACTTTAGACTATACTACAGGGTTACAGTAACCAAAACAGCATGGTAGTGGTACCAAAACAGACATATAGATCAATGGAGCAGAACATAGATCTCAGAAATAACACCACACGTCTACAACTATCTGATCTTCGACAAACCTGACAAAAACAAGCAATGGGGAAAGGATTTCCTATTTAGTAAATGGTGCTGGGACAACTGGCTAGCTATATACAGAAAACAGAAACTGGAACCCTTCCTTACACCTTATACAAAATTTAGCTCAAGATGGATTAAAGACTTAAATGTAAAATCCCAAGTCATGAAAACCCTAGAGGAAAACCTAGGCTATACTATCCAGTACATAGGCATGGGCAAAGACATCATGACAAAAAACCCAAAAACAATTGCAACAAAAGCCAAAATTGACAAATGGGAGCTAATTAAACTTAAGAGCTTCTGCACAGCAAAAGAAACTGTCATCAGAATGAACAGGCAACCTACAGAATAGGAGAAACTTTTTGCAAGCTACCCATCTGACAAAGGTCTAATATCCAGAATTTACAAGGAACTTAAACATATTTACAATAAAAAGACAAACAACCCTCCCAAAAAAGTGGGCAAAAGATATGAACAGACGCTTCTCGTAAGAAGACATTTACATGGCCAACAAACATAGGAAAAAAATCTCAACATTACTGATCATCAGAGAAATGCAAATCAAAATCACAATGAGATACCATCTCACGCCAGTCAGAATGGCACTTATTAAAAAGTCAGGAAACAATAGATGGTGGCGAGGCCGTGGAGAAATAGGAATGCTTTTACTTGTTGGTGGGATTGTCAGCCTTTATGGAAGACAGTGATTTAGCGATTTCTCAGGGATCTAGAACCAGAAGTACCATTTGACCCAGCAATCCCATTACTGGGTATATACCCAAAGGATTATAAATCATTCTACTATAAAGACACATGAATACATATGTTTATTGCAGCACTATTTACAATAGCAAAGACAGGGAAGCAACCCAAATGCCTATCAATGATAGACTGGATAAAGAAAATGTAGCACATATACACCATGGAAGGCTATGCAGCCATAAAAAGTAATGAGATAATGTCCTTTGCAGGGACATGGATGAAACTGGAAGCCATCATCCTCAGCAAACACAGGAACAGAAAATCAAATACTGCATGTTCTCACTCATGAGTGGGAGTTGAACATTGAGAACACATGTACACAGAGAGGGGAACAAAACACACCAGGGCCTTTTCGCGGTGGAGGGTTGGGGGAGGGAACTTAGAGTATGGGTCAGTAGGTGCAGCAAACCACAATGGCATACGTATACCTATGGAACAAACCTGCACATTCTGTACATATATCTCATTTTTCTTTAGAAGAAATAAATAAATAGTTTTTGGATAAATTTAAAATTATTAAATTCCATCAATGATTATTTTAACAGATTTTATTAAGCTGTTGAATCTGGCTTTTTAATATTTAAAAACCACGTGTCTTCTCTATAAGGGCACTGAGTCGGTTTGCTTAACGCCAGCCTTTTTGTCACAATATCAAGGGTTGAGCACAAGTATGTTGTCTTTTTTTGCCAAATAGGATTTCTACTGTGTTTTCCTTGATAAAAATCATTTCAAGAAACTTCATATGTTGATTATGATAATTACATGCCAAGCCTACTAATTTGTTTTGAAGTAAATATTGAAAGATATTTTACCCAAAACTCTTAAATGTAATTTTCTCAGGTGATTTTTGGTAATTGATTCAAATTGGAGCACCAATAACTTCTTTTAACATTTTGCTAAGACTGACTTTCAAATGGTATTTTTAGCCCTCGCATTGGGAAACCATTACCTGAATTCATCCCAAACAGACTAGAGGAGATTTTGTTCTTTCCCTTGAAATCTTTTTTAAGTAACCTTCTAATGGCAAATCTCACCAAGTCAAGAGAATGAAGGGATATTTTTAGCTCTGATTCACTGACTACCCAACAAGATTTTGGCATAAAAGTGTAAAACATATGAGGAGCAATGATGTTGGTCTTTGCTGCTTGAAGTTTCAGGATTTTTATTCAAAACATCAGTGATGTTTGCCAAATATATCAATGTCCTGAGAAAGTTACTATTTTTGAAAGTTTGCAAGTGTCCAATGATTGAAAAAAAAATTCTTTTTTTCCAGAGTATCTTTAATTTCATACCCATGCACAGCAAGAGATTAAGTACATTTTTTTTTTATCCACAGATTGAGCAAAGCTAGTAGTAGAAAAGAAGATAAAGAGTGATGAGTTGATCGTTGGTTATTTTTTTCATTTGACAGACAAGTCAGGAATTTGAATTTTGCTCATAGGTACTGACAAATAGTTTGGAATTTCTACTCCATTTTAACTTTTGGCAGTACTCCAGATAGAAGAATTCGTGAGTTTTTTTCCCCAGCTGTATCTGAGGGATTTTTGGTTTTTGTTTACTGTTAAGAGAGCTACTTGGAACAAATGTTTTCCAATTTTGTGGATTCTTAACAGTATATTTTACTACTATTCATTTTCTCATGTTTCAGAGCATCATACTCTCTAGATAACTTGAATTTTTAAAAATAATGTTGGCGTGATCCTTTTCTCATTGAGTTTGAGAAACCTAATTACTTTGCCCCTTCATATACACGATATTGAAATAATTTTAGAATACGATTTTACTTAAATCACAGAGATCTTACCTAAAAATGCTGTGCTTCAGGCCAGCCATAAGAATAGTAATATAACTTGCCTCTTTCGTCATATGTACCAAACAGATAGTTCATATACTTCATTGTTTACCATTACTTTTTCTGAAAGCATTGTTATTCTACATTGTGTATAATATACATCTAGCCAGGAAGATTTAGATATACTCTATTTGTAACATAAATTTGTTTTTCAAACTATTTCTCCCATTTGAGAGATTTTTAGTTTGCCTTGACAGTCTTGGAGTCTATCTCACAACTTTTGCCCCATAAGTAATCAGATATTCATGACCATGTTTAAGAGTTCCTCTGTATTTTGCATTGTAAAATCTTAATAACATTGCTTCTAATACATTCTTCTGAATTTTCTCTTGGAGTAAGTCTCCCTAAAATTGTTACCACTGGGTCAAATTATATGAACAAAGTTATAAATGCTTCATTTTTAATTAAGAAGAGGAAGATTATATATTGTCATTTATTTGATTGCCATTATTCCTTTCCTCATAGTCATAAGTAAACTCCTAAATTGTGAATACTTTCTTATTCATCTTTATACATTTTAAAATACTTCACTTATTATAAGAGTTTGAAAATACTGATTTTTCATTGTCATGCCAAAAAATGGAGTGACCAGATTAGCAAATTGTTTAATATTTTATTTTTGATTATGTGTTCCAGAATTACTGTTTTGAAAATTAAAAGTAGGCCAGGTGTGATGGCTCACACCTGTAATCCCAGCACTTTGGGAGGCTGAGGCGGGCAGATCGTGAGGTCAAGAGATTAAGACTCTCCTGGCCAGCATGGTGAAACCCCGTCTCTACTAAAAATACAAAAATTAGCTGGATGTGGTGGCTCATGCCTGTATTCCCAGCTACTCGAGAGGCTGAGGCAGAAGAATCACTTGAACCTGGAAGGCAGAGGTTGCTCAGTGAACTGAGATAGCACCACTGCACTCCAGCCTGGTGACAGAGCAAGACTCCATCTTAAAAAAAAAAAAAAGAAAAAAAAATTAAAAGTAGCAGGTACCTGAAGCTCATTACAATATGGTTCAGTTTCCTGAGTCATACATTTAGGACCTTTTAGAACCAATATTATTATTATTATTATTTTTGTTTGTTTGTTTGTTTTGTTTTGTTTTTTTTGAGACGGATTCTCGCTCTGACGCCCGGGCTGGAGCGTAGTGGCCAGATCTCAGCTCACTGCAAGCTCCACCTCCTGGGTTTACGCCATTCTCCTGCCTCAGCCTCCTGAGTAGCTGGGACTACAGGCACCCGCCACCTTGCCCGGCTAGTTTTTTGTATTTTTTAGTAGAGACGGGGTTTCACCGTGTTAGCCAGGATGGTCTCGATCTTCTGACCTTGTGATCCGCCTGTCTCGGCCTCCCAAAGTGCTGGGATTACAGGCTTGAGCCACCGCGCCCAGCGGAACCAATATTATTTTTAAAAAGACTCCATTATTCACCCCTGTATTCAGCAGAAGTTATTTCAGGATGGCTGTGTTTGATTCGTCTGTCTTCCTTCCCTTTATCTGTTCTCTCTTCCATTAGTTCTTTGTTTCTAACTCTGTTCATTCATGTTGCTTTCACCCTGTGATTTTGAGATCTTCCATATTCCTATCAGAGTGGCTCCAGAAAGTGTTGAGAGTTAAGATATTCCTGAGTACTATTTCAGTTCCTTTTTTCTTGCTTTCTTCTCTGACTTGGACTCCAGAATATTTTGTGTGGCCCACTTTGTCAGCCTGTTTTTTTCTTCCTTTTTAAACAATGCTTGAGCATATTCAGTGATCACAGCATTTCATTCTCATTCCTCTGAAAAATCAGCTTGGCTTCAAAATAGCATGAATGTCCTTTTCAAGTGACTGTTTGACTCCATTAAAATTTCTTACATGATTTAGGCTTGTGAGTGGTTTGCCAGAGGGCATATAAATCATACTGCTTAACCCTTTCCTCCACTATTTGAAGAGAGCACATTTTACACATTCTTCTAATGCTGGAATAGCATATGGTTCTGTAGAATGGATTACTTCTAGCAAATTTTTCTTAATTTTTTGAAACATCCCAAAACTATACACTGAGTTTATTTAGTTTACAAAAAGAAAATCATTTATACCTCATAAGTTTTATGAGGTAAATTATATGGATATAGAAATATATTTGGATTTAAGAATTAGCTCCTACAAGATTGAAACCACTTCAGGCACTTGAACTATTAAAGCATGAATACCTGCATTCCTTTTATTAGAGAAGAATGGCTTGCAACAGTCTTACTGCCTGGACAGAGCTATATAATCTGTCTATCCATGATGTCATTGCCAGAAGCCAAATAGTAAGTTTTGTTTTGTTTTTAAATGGAAGGGATTTTTCAGGTTGCTGATTTACATGATGGGAATGCATTTGGAAATGCTTCCTGTTCCAGTCACCAGCCCCAGGCTGCCCATATGTTTTGGATTCAGAAATGACAGCTGAAATCATTTAGGCAGAATTATGGGACGTCTAAGACACGTACAGGTTTATTATGACCGAAAAGAAGAAAGAGAATACATGATATGACTAAAAAGAAATGGCTAATTTAATTAGGCTTAAACTATTGCACTATGATTGCTATGAGAGGATTTTTATGTATAAAATAATATGCACGATAACTACTTTTACCCTCTTTAGGGAATATGTATGTGGTATACTGGTAGAATTTTAAACATTTCCTAAATGGCTTAAAACCAGGTAAAAATAAAAGAAAACATAAATAGGCGTTGTAATATGTCAAATCAGTCTATACAGGAACAGTGGAATACTTGAGAATAACATACCTGATTGTTTGATGATGAAATAGTTTGAAGACCATGTTGTCTCTATCATCATACCATGTCTTATGATGTAACTTGAGGCATAATAATCTAGTTGTAATTATAATCTTGTCTTCAGAGTAGAGAGACAGCACTTTCGTACTGGTTCATGAATGGCTTGTTTTTGTTGTTAAAGATGATATGGAATTTTAAGATAGCATTAAACCTGAATAACATTTGATAAAATGCTTGCAATGTTTTGTTTTTTAATCACTGTTTTAAAAATGGACCCCTCTAGGCCTGGCATGATGGCTCAAGCCTGTCATCCTAGTGCTTTGGGAGGCCAAGGTGGAAGGATCGCCTGAGGCCAGGAGTTCGAGACCAGCCTGGACAACATAGTGAGAGCCCGTCTCTGTAAAAAATAAGAAAATTAGTCAGATGTAGTGGCACATGCCTGTAGTCCTAGCTATTTGGGAAGCTAAAGAGGGAAGATCCCTTGAGTCTAGGACTGTGAAGTTATGATGAGCTATGATCACACCACTGCACTCCAGCGTGGGTGACAGAGAGAGACCCTGTCTCAATAGGTAGGTAGGTAGGTAGGTAGGTAGGTAGGTAGGTAAGTAGATAGAGCCCCTTTGATATATAATGTATAGTGGGTACAAACTTCCTCTGTTAAACACAGTGAATGCCTGTGATTTCATTTTAAAGGATAAGTTGGTTGAAGTTTCCTTTTCCTTTTATCTCATTAATGAATGATTTTCATGTGTTGGAACTCACATTATAATTTTATTAATTATAATTTGGAAGTGAAGTAGGTAAGTACTCTAAAGCATAACAGGGAAAAATGCAATTTCAAAGTCTGTCTAATCTTGTGGATTGCATGTAAGACCAGTTTGAACCTAACTGCTCAGTAATTTGATGTTTTAATTCTTACAGCAATGTAGGCTGAATAAAATAGAGATTATACCTAGAGGAAAATGGCATTGATTGCTATAGAAGAAAGGAGGGTTCAACTTCTGTAAATTTTCTTCAGTTGCCTCTAGCAGTAACAATTTCCCAATAAATTACATGACTGTAATAAGGTACAAGTGAAATAGTTTAAAAACTATTAATGAAAGGATAGTAAGTTATTTCAAAATTCAGAACTACCTTTAAGTGTGGTTGTAGTGAAATGTGTGTGGTGTGTGCACTGTATCTCAGACATGGGACACTGGTCATGAAGATGACATTAACCGGTGGGAAAATAAGCATCAAGGCATCCACCCTTGCTTCCTTGGCCACACTAATAATTACTGTCATTGCCATAAATTTTGAGACCACATCGGGTACCACAGAAGAGTAGAAATTATTGCCCTTTTTCTTCAGAAAATTGTGAATTTCTGATATTTCCTCTTACCATTGAAAGGGTGGCTTAAAGGTTTTCATAATGAGTTCATTCACCTGGAAGAGGTTGGGGTGTCTATCATCAGATGGTATGTGGACCCCAGGGAGCTTCTTAAACAAGCAGAGATCAATCAGGGAATTTTTATGCTTCCATTTTGCACTGTATTGACTAGTTTGTAACATACCCATTTTTAAAACAATATGTTCACTTAAAGTTTTCATCAATTTGAAAAGAAAATATAACTGAAATTTGGTGTTTACACATAAACTATGCCTACCTATTTAAGATTAAATTCAGAACTATTTTTTGTAGTCTTTCTGTATCCTTATGCCAGTGAAACTATTTTCATTTATGTGTATGTTATCAAATCTATACAAAGCTTGAGTATATTGACTGTCCTCTCACTGTCAAACAGAAAATTAAATGAAACAGAAGTTTAAGGATATAGAGTCTGTGTTTAATGTAACTTTCAACAGAGGGTTTCTGTTGGTCATCTCCATGGAATGGCTTCCTTATTTTTAGCCTAGATGCAAAAACTAGGGCTATGCTATTTCAATGTCACATTTTGGCAGTGCTCCTGAAGAACATCGAAATTAGCTTACAAATATTGTGTACACCAGGTTTGACATTATAGGAGAATGGAAACAAATGCATGTGTTCAGGAAGGGGCTTTATTTGGATTTTTGCTTGAAGGGAAAAGTCTAGTTTGAAAGCCAAGGCTAATGCAAAAGCAGAATTTCTCTGAGGAACTTGGTATCTCATAAATAGGAGGTCTGATCATTTGAAGAGTCAACAATTAGAAAACCTCACTTCATGAATAATAAGTTAGGTAAAGAGAAACATAAGCACTTACTGAAAGAGGAAGTCTATTAACAATTCTCCTATACTTGTTTCTGCCCTGGAAACGGCAAAATTTCATGTCCAAGAGGTGATCTGAGTTTCTAATAGCTTTCTTACCAGTGGCTTTACATGGAGGGATATTGCTTCTTTCCGTTGACCTAAGGTCAGATTCAAAACAGGGTAAGGGATGGAGAGAGGAAAATATGCAAAGGTGAGTGTTGTTTTCTAGCTTGTTTTTTACCTTTTCTTTGATCTGACCTCTCTGTCCTCCTCTTTTAAGAAGGGCAGTTCTCCCCTCACGCCTGTTTTAAAATGGTCATTATATACATAATTAATCTTTCTAGTTTACTTCCGTGTCTTTCCTTTTGAGCCTCATGGCTGTTGTTGCAGCACATGACTAAGATGAGTCAGTATAGTTCTCAGATCTGCATATGACTGCAATTAACTGAGACTCAACTGTGAAAATGCCTACAAGTAAAATGTCTTTTCAATTTTCTGTCGTCTGTGTTCTGTCTTTTTACAAGGGGATATTTTTCTCTTGCTTTTTAAATTGATCCAGCCACAGAGAAATCAAATCAATATGAGAAACCCACAGTCTAAACCTCATAAACGCTTTTACAGAAAACATTTCACCTCCAGAGGGTTATGATTTCAGATACCCTCCTTGTGTTCCTTCCCCTGGAGTTAGTCCTCCACCTATGTAAATAACCAGATAAATGCTACCTGATGGGTATTCAACAGCAGGGAAAGAGGATGCTGACTTTTTTTTTTTTTTGGTCTTGCTCTGTCACCCAGGCTGGAGTGCAGTGGTACGATCTCAGCTCACTGCAACCTCTGCCTTTTGGGTTCAAGTAGTTCTCCTGCCTCAGCCAGCCAATTAGCTGGGACTACAGACATGCACCACCACACCTGGCTAATTTTTTGTATTTTTAGTAGAGATAGGTTTTCACTGTGTTAGCCAGGATGGTCTCTATCTCCTGAGCTCGTGATCTGCCCACCTCAGCCTCCCAGAGGGTACTGATTTTGAAAGGAATATATGTTCGTGTGGGGCTTGAGCCTTCAGAGCCTCTTTCTGCACTCACTCTGTCTTCGGCTTGGTTTCTAAGTCTAGCCACACTTGGTAGCTTCCTTTAAAACTACCCACTTCATGGAAGCCATTCAGTGTAACCTTGTCAGGCACAAGTATATCTGGTAACATTATCCTAAGGCATAGCAATGGTGATGCAGTAAAGGGGAAAGTGTGAGAAGAAGAAGCGAGGCATAATATAGTGAGGGAAAGATGAGATGTTAGCCCATAGCCATGGTAGAGATTGGAGAGAAGCAATCTTTTTGGTATGTGTAGTCACCAGGGGTCTACTCTATAGGTGGTCCTCTTGGTATTAGAATAAGAAATAGCCAGAGATCAAGCCAGATGCATCTGAGCTTATTAGTATGTCATCATAGAAGAGCGATCTGTTGGTCATATGCCATAGTGGTGGGTGTTCTGTTCAGAACTTTTGTGCCCAGAAGTGCCTTTTGGCATCATTCTTAAGTGTAGTTCTGTATTTCTGGATAAGTGCAAATCATAAGGGTCACATAATCCAATGAGTAAAACTAAGGAAAGAATGTATAAAGAAAAAAAGATATGTACAATATAATGAAATTTGTAATTCAGGCACATGTAATGCAGTCCCTGGCACAGTACTATGTATTTAAAGAGAGAGAGGGAAAACAAACTGCTTTTAGTTTAAGTAAAATAGACGTTTGTGAAACATCAATTTTAAGGTGCAAAATGTGACGTTGTACTATCTCTTGTTCCTTCTTCCATACGAGATTCTCCATGTTCTTGCCTCTAATCACTCAGAGCACTCTGAGGTTAGTGATACGATACTGGATGTAGTTTCAGTGATTGTGTATAGAGAGTGGTGGCATGGGAATGGGAATTTCTGGGCATGCACATAGGAAGAACACATATGTAAAGATTAAATGCAGCTCCTAGAAGTTCCGGGGGAACTTTTGACTGTATGTATCATTCCTGTTTTTATTGCAATCCCTTCCAACAATTCTTCCCTACTTCCCTACCTCTAAACACACTACAGAAAATCACCATCATCATCATCATGAATCATCACCACCTATGGTATCCGCAATGTGCTGGGCAATGTTCTGAAACTGTTATGGATATTTACCAGTTAATTTTCACAATGACCATATGAGGTTAATATGAAAATTGAACTAGGATTATCCTCATTACAGAGGTTATGTAACCTGCTCAAAGTTACGTAATCCTGATTTATAGAGATTATGTAACCTGCTGAAGGTTATACAGCTAAGGATATATGTAATATGTACACATACACATACCACATTTCCATGCCCTACATCTAAAAAAAAAACTTAAATTTTAAAGGTTTGGAAAAGTCTTTAAGTTTTCCCAGATCTCATTTCTGGAGATGATCTTTTTCCTGCAATTCTTGATGCTAATGTCATTGGACTTGGAGGATCAGGATTTTTTTTCTTCAGTCTTAGTGTATTTCCATAGTTTTGTTGTTTCATTTTTAAACAAGAAGCTTGAATACTTTATTCTTAGAAAGGTTTAAGATAATTCACAAACATATAATATACACAGGATGTTAGCTCTGTGAGTGTAGAGTTCGTCTTATTTATGCAAAGTTGGCATTCTATAAATACATGCCATATATATAATACCATAAATGTTCTTTTGTAGCTACCACTATTTCACTTCTTTAATTTGTTAATTTTAGAGGATCATATTAACATGTTTTTATATTGAACTATTTCTCATTTCTAAGATTAGCCTTGTTTGGTCTTGATGTGTTAGTTTTTTAATGCCATATTGAATTTTAGCACCTACTGTTATTATTTTTAGAATATATACATCTGTGACTGTGATCATAGAGAGATTGTTTTAGTTCCCTCCATCCCTTTCTTGTCCTTGCCTGGTTTGACATTGTGTTTTAAAGAAGGAGTAGGAAGCATTCTTATCTTTTTCTGTACTCTGGAATAACTCGTATATGTTATTTGAAGATTCAGAGCATTTTTAATTAAAACTGTCTGAATTCAGTACCTTTTTAGTTATAGCCTTTCCTATCTCTTACAAATTTTGTAACTTATGTTTTATTTAGAAAAACATTTTTTTTTTCTAGATATCAAATGTACTGGTTTAAAGATGTACATTGCTGTATTTTAAAATCTTCACATTTTTAGTTGTCACCTTTTATTTTCTTTCCTTTCCTTTTCTTTTTTTTTTTTTGAGACATAGTCTCACTCTGTCTCCCAGGCTGCAGTGCAGTGGCTTGATCACGGCTCACTGCAACCTCCGTGTCTCGTGTTCAAGCGATTCTCCTGCCTCAGTCTCCCTAGTAGCTGGGATTATATGCACTCGCCATTGCACTTGGTTAATTTTATTTTGGATTTTTAGTAGAAATGGGATTTTGCCATGTTGCTCAGGCTGGGCTTGAACTTCTGACCTCAAGTGATCTGCCTGCCTCAGCCTCCCAAAGTGCTGGAATTACAGACATAAGCCACCACGCCCACCCTCATTTTTCTCATTCTTAATGATGATTATGTTTTGGCAAACTCCTCACTTAAAAAAAAAAAATCAGACTTGCCAAAGGTTGGTTTTATTAGGCTTTTCAAAGAAGTGTGTTTTTGTTTAATTGTTCAAACTTATTGTTTTCTAGTTTTTCTATTATAATGTCTGCTGTTAACTGCATTGATCCCTTCTCTCTCTCTCTCTCTCTTTTTTTTCTTGTCTCTTTTGTTTTCTCTAGCTTTACTTTATTGGTTGTTTTATTTATTTTTAGTCATTTTTATGTTAAAATAAATACATTTAAAAGTCTAAATTTTCTTATTGATGCTCTGACCAAATTTAATTGCTTTGAAATGTAGTGTATTTATTTTTCATTTTTTACTGATTTAAGTATTTTTAGACTTTTTAACTTTTTGTAAATTTTTAGGAAAATATATTTTTCTATTCATTCCTCCCTTTCTCATTCTCTCTCTTCAACTGATTTTCTGTCTTTCTTATTTTCCTCCTGCTGCCTTTGAACTTAAAACACCATTTGTTGGAAGAAACCTTATTTATATACTACTAAAAAAAATCACTGAATTAAATTATGATTGAATGCTTTCTTATTCAGAATTTTTATTTTTTGTTTATTGAAAGAGCTGTAGAAGTTTTAACTCTGGTACTTAAAAAAAAAAAAAAATCTTACCTGAAAATTTCAATAAATGGTTTCCAGATAACAATTAGGGCTCATCCTTCACTGTTTCTTCTTCAGATGGTCCTTAAGTTGTTTGTTGGTGACTCATGCCACTGAGTAAACTCTGCAAATTGAGCAAAATAAAAAGTTTGCTCAGACACAGGCAATAAGAACTATATTGCATTCATTGCCTGGGTAATCGTAAATGAATGCTGTTGTTCCAATATCAAAGGTGAAAAGAATTATATGTTTTAGAGTTGATGAAATATAATATACTCTGATGTTAATTTTATTCAGTTTTGAGGAAAGGATGTAGTATGATTTCAGCTTTCTGGAAATTTTTGAGATTTTCTCTTTGTCTCTAGGCCATTTGTGTTTAAACAGCATGTGTAGCCTGAGTTTATTGGCCATGCTATTTAATTGTGTTATATCCTTTATAGCTTTACTTTTTTGGCCAATTCCATTTATTAATTTTTGAAAGGAGTAAGCAAAACCCTTCAAGATTTTGTGAAATTTTCCATTTCTTCTTTCATGTTTGTCAATTTTTGCTTCTAATAATGTATCCTATTGTTAGGTATGCAAATGTTGAATACATGTTTCTTGAATTCTGTTAAACGTGATTTTACATTGATATATCTGATTCCTTTGTATTGATATTTACAATATAAATAACAAAATATCAAAAGTATAAAAAACTTTTATTTTCAGACTTTCTGGATTTTTGGTATTTATTGTTCTTAGTTTGTATTTGGGAAGCAGTATGAATTTGATTTTCTTTGTTTTAAAAACTGAGATTTTACATTTTTAATATGCATTTCAACACATCATGTATATGTGATTATTATCTATTATACTATAAGTAGAAAGTACTTATCATATACTGGCTTCAAAAACAAATGTTCACACATTCTTTGTTTGTCCTTCTCTGAGGATGGTGTTATCCTTATTTAAGGATGGGGAAGTTAACAATATGAAGTTACAGAATGGCAGTTTGGGGTCCAGAGTCATTCCTCATTTCACTAAATGCATGAAATAAAACTTTCATATAATTACTCAGGGAAAATTCCATTGAACCTATTTTAATCATATTTTAGGTTTGTTTTTAGTGTGCTATCCTATATGTAAAAGTATTCCCATCTGTACTTAGTTTCTTTTTCTCTTTGTCTGACATTTTGCCTGGACCAGAGTGAGAATAATTTCCAAATTAATCATAGTTTCTACCCTCATGGAGTTTGACTTTGATTTAGAAGCTAAATCAAAGCTTGAGCATTGCCCAAGATAAAGGCAATTTCGTCTCAGAACATACCTAAGAGCATTTTCTCTGACCCATTTTCTTTGCCTTTGCCCTTCATTTGGCTAACTTCTTTCATTCTCTACTCATGTCTTACTTAGAAGTAACTTCTTCCAGAGACCTTTCTGAAATCTCTAGACCTCATTAGGTTTCCCCTGCTGTGCCCTTGAACATCATCCGGTACTATTCTTAAAATAATACACAGCAGACTTTACTGTAATCAGTGGCATGTCTATTTTTTCTCCATTTGCATCTCTTTCATTTACTCCTATGTTCTTAGTGACTAGTGTTGTGCCTGGAACATACGGGCTCAAAAAGTACATGATGAATGATGAAGGCTAATTTCTGCTTTGTATCCTCAGCAATTATCACCTGGCATGCAATAAAAGCTTAATAACGGAATCTGAACTGTTGTTATAAATGACTACAGCAAAGTTCTTGAATGTATTGTAAAACTTGTACTTCCTCAGTAATTCAAGCCTGATAGTGGGGCACAAATGCTCATGTTCATTGGCTTTTACAGAATGACTAAATGTTTCAATCTTATAAATCTTATAGTACACTCCAATAAAAGAAGAAAAATGTGAATAGTAACTACATGCTTTTAAAAAATTTTATCTAGTTTATAATATAAGCAGAAAAAGCATTAAGAAGAAGATATATATTTGTGGACAAATCAAGCTTCGCATATTTAAAAGAATAACAGCATGAGATGTTGAATATTCTTTTAAACTTAGATCTGGATATATTTATCTTAATTTTTAGTTTTGAAGATGTTTCTGTTAAGTTATGAAGCATATTTGCTCAAATATATTCAGGAGTTGTAAAAACCTGAAAATTATTTTTTCTGAATATTGACATAAAGATAAATCCAGTGATTAATTTTACTAGCAGAATGTATTTGTTGTAATTTCATCTCATATAAAATAAGTATTTTTTATTTGCATTTGGAAAATATGGGATAATTGATGTTATAATTGCATTGGTTAATTATGTTTGCTAAGTTAAGGCATAAGGATATATTCAATGAAGAGGAAATAAGACACTTAACAAATTATGGACATGTATTCTTTTTAATATATAGAAATATTTAACATAAAACAGAGCTGAGAGGGAAAAATAATGTTTCAATTGTGGTTAAAATTAGGGGGTGGGGAGGCATGCCACTACATAACACTGAAAAATCCACCCACTTGTCTTCTACTTGCTCTATTCAGAAGGTAATGGTGACATTGAAGTAGGAAGATACTGATTTATCATGTTATAGCCAGAGGGTTATTAATACGTTTTTCCTTTTCTCTTTTAGCACACTGATTTATGTCAGTACATGGACAAGCACCCTGGGGGGCTGCATCCAGATAATGTGAAGGTAGGAAAAGATCTTTTTGAGACAAGGGTTAACATTCTTGATGTGTATTTTCTGAACTGAAGTCTAGCATCTCTACCATAACATATTTAAATTTTTAAAACTTTTTGTGTAAAGAGAAGTGATATTGAGGTGAACTATAGTCATTGCTTCAGTTGAGTTATTGGAAGCCATGTTTTAATATTAAATATTTTTACTGGGGTATTAATATTTAGATCTTATATTTTCTTACTGGAGAAACATTCGCTAATACTGAGTGAAAACCATTGGAATCCTTCTTTTTAACACTTCATAGTAGAGGGGAGTCTCAGTTCTAGTGTGGAACCCATACTGATGTACCAGTAGGTTTCAACATAAAGCATCATTATGATCTAAAACAATGTTATGGTGGGTTCACAGTGCATGTCTTTTTATTTGTATGTACAAGCATATTCTACTTCCTGCTACTGTTTTTCCTTTCTTTTACTAGAAATTTTAGTACCGAGTATCAAAAGAACTACGATTTCCTAAGACTTGACCTCACAATCATCTTGGGAAATTATTCCAAAATTTCAAGTTTCAAACAGGAACTCCTTCTTCATATATGCAATAGAATTAGAAGAGATCAAAGTTATATCTGATATTGCTTAATTATGTTCTTATATTGTGTAACTCAAATGACTACATTTCATAATCCTGAGAACCCATTGAGTATTACAGATGTATCTGAAGTAAAATTATTCATCTCCATTTCTTCCCATTTGTTACGAGAAACCTTAGTAATAAACTGAGAGGTCTTCACTTATTCCATAGTCGAATCACCTGGGAAACTTTATATGTGTGTGTATAAATGTGACAAATTAATAATGAGGGTTTTATGGTGGTCAGTTACACTGTATAATTTTAAAATGTAGGAATTTATAGGAACTCTGTCAAAACATTGTTAAATAAATAATGGAATCAATATAGAAATTATAGTCTGTTGGTTTTTTCATATGTTTTCTTTTGGTTGTGTTTTATTAGATTGCCTTTCCTTGAAGTTTTTTGACTGTTCATTTTTCTTAAAAATCTGTAATCATTAACATATAGTTTATTAGTAGCTAGGTTAGAAATTTTAATGGATGAAAATACCTGTTTTATTAATCTTGTCCATGTTCAATTCCAACTCTAAATATTAGTATTATAACATGAACATAATTTTTTAACATTAAAGTCTCAAATTCTCTCATTCATAGTTTCGCATGTTCTCCTCTTAGGGTTTATTGACTTTGAAATCAATAGTACAATACATCTTCATTCTTGTTTCCCACTCTATCCCTGAGAATGTGTCGATCACCCAGCTAGTGAGACCATTGGCCCTGGGGAGCTCAGAAGTTCACCAGCCCCGGTGGAAATGAGCAAATCCTCTGAGCTAACTTTGACTTCCTGACTTTCACATTCAGTGATTCAATTGAGATTAAAGAACTGATTGAACTTTTCCCGCAGTCATGACATCACTGGGCTTTTATTATTCCTGTTTAGTTTCTCACCAGTCATCTGTGTGTCATTAGTTATCAGCAACTGTTGGTGGAAAATTTTGTTGATGAAAAAAAGAAAACCTCTTTCCACAAAGCATCGCTGTGTTCTCTGTCCACAGGCCAGTGACTGATGAATTTTGTCCCATTTTTACTGTACATTCTGCTTCTTCTATTACATTTTATTTTCCCTTATCTCCTAATGGTCATGGAGGGTCTCAAGGTTACTGTTTCTCAGTAACTGGGCTCTACCTCTAGAAACTGTCTCACTAGCTCTTATTCAAGCTTTGTGTGCTTTTCTTTCATCCCGTGGTCATTCGTCATACTTTAAATACTTACTGTTTGCTCCTCATTCCAAGTCTAGGTTGCACTGTGGTGATAAACAAGGTCTAACACTGCAGGACTTGGTGCCTCCTAGGACATAGTGAGAAACTTAATGATGAGTGAAATGTGTAGTCAGTGTAGAAATAATGTCACAGGAATTATATGTGATACTTACAGCCAGCCTGGGTATTTATATCAGCAGGAACTTTTCCTACTTGGAAGTTGTTTAACATGGTCACAGATAGATGCCTTACTACATTTTTGTTTTTAAAAGAATGTGATGTGATTTACCTCTTCCTATTTTTTAAAATACCTTAAAAGCAGCAAAATGTATTAATCTATGGGGATTCCTTTCCTCATAACTAGTGAAATCTTTGATTTGTTGAGGATCTTCTGAAATGTCCTTGACAGTCTCAGTTCTTGGCATATTTGTGGATACAAGAAACCTCAGTAATAAACTAACAGGTCTTCACTTTATTCCACAGTAGAGTCACCTGGCAAGCTTTATATGTATATATGTATAAACACACACACACACACATATATATATTCTCACCTCCCAGAATCAGGATGTCTGCACAGTATAATACTGGGAATTTTAGTCAGAGTAATCAGCCAAGAAAATAAAAAATGAAAAAAAATCCAAATTGGAAAAGAAGAAGTCCTCTGACCATCTCTCCTTGCAGACAAAGTAATCTTATGTATAGAAAAATCTAAAGACTCCACCAAAAAAAGTTACAAAACTGATAAACTAACTCAAAAATTGCAGGATAAAAAGTCAATATATAAATAAAGACTCCACCAAAAAAAGTTACAAAACTGATAAACTAACTCAGTAAAATTGCAGGAGAAAAAGTCAATATATAAAAATTAGTAGTGTTTCTTCCCCAATAGTGAACTATATGAAAAAGAGATAAAACAATTTAATTGATAATAGTTACCAAAAATTATGTAGGAATCAGTTTAATCAAGGAAGGTGAAAGACCTGTATAAGAAAACTGCAAAACAGTGATCAAAGAAATTGAAGAAGCTACAAATGGAAAGACATCCTATGACCATGGATCAGAAAAATTAATATTATTAAAATACCATACTACCAAAAGAAATGTACAGATTTAATACAATTCCTATCAAAATACCAATGATATTCTTCATGGCAGTAGATAAACAATCCTAAAATTTATATGGAACCACAAAAGAACCCAAATAGCCGAAATAATACTGCACAAAAAGAACAAAGCTGGAGATTTCATACTATGTGACTTCAAAATACAGTACAAAGCTATAGTAACCAAAACAAAATGTTATGGGTATAAAAAAGAGACACATGGACAAAGGGAACAGAAAAATGCTCAGAATAGAGAATCCCCAAATTAATCCGCAAACCTATAGTCAACTGATACTTGATAGAGGTGTCAAGGACATACTTTCGGGAAATAACATTCTCTTCAATAACTGGTGCTGGAAAACCTGGAAATCCACGTGCAGAAAAATGAACAAAGACCTCTATTTTTTACCATATACAAAAATCAACTTCAGATGGATTAAAGGCTTAAACATATGACCCAAAACTGTTAAACTCAGGCAAGAAAACATGGGAGAAACACTTCAGGACTTTGGTCTAGGAAAAGATTCTATGGCTAAGACCTCAAAAGCACAGGCAACAAAAATAAAAATAACAGATAAATGGGACTATATTAAACTCATAGGCTTCTGCAAAGCAAAGAAAATGAGCAAAGATACAACCTGTTGAATGGGAGAAAATATTTGCAAACTTCATCTGACAAGGGACTAATATTTAGATTATACAAGGAATTGAAACAACTCAACAGCAAAAGAAACAAACTCATTAAAAAGTAGGCAAAGGACCTGAAAAAAACCTGTCTCAGAAGAAGACATACAAATGGTGCATAGGTAGTAAAACATGCTCAACATCACTAATTATCAGAGAAGTAAAAATCAAAACCACAATGAAATTCCATCTTACTCCAGTTAGAATGGCTATCATAAAAAAGACAAAACATAACAAATGTTAGTGAAGATGTGGAGAAAAGGGAAGTCATACACTGTTTGTGGGAATATAAATTAATGCAGTTATTATGGAGAACCTATGGAGGTTTCTTAAAAAACTATAAATTGAACTACCATATGATCCAGCAGTCCTACTAATGGGTGTTTATCGAAAAGAAAGGAAATTTCTGCACCACAATGTTCATTGAAGCACTATTCACAGTAACAAATATATGGAATCAATCTAAGTGTCCATCAACAAATTGATAAAGAAAATGCAGTACATACATACAATGGAAGGTTTTTCAGCCATAAAAATGAATGAAATCCTGTCATTTGCAGCAGTATGGATGGAACTGAAGGTTATTATGCTAAGTGAAATAAGCCCCTTACAGAAAGACAAATAGGATGTATTTATATTCATATATGAGAGCTAAAAATGTTGATCTTGTGGAGGTAGAAAGTAGAATGATAGTTACCACAGGCTGGGAAGGATTTGGGGGTGGGGGATGAAGAGAGATTGATTAACGAGTACAGACATACTGTTCGATAGAAAGAATATGTTCTAGTGTTGACAGCACAGTAGTCTAACAATAGTTAACAACAATACATTGCATATTTCAAAATAACTAAAAGAAAAGATTTGAAATGTTCCCAAGACGAAGAAATTATAAATATTTGAGGTCAGGGATATCCTAAATACCCATCGTTATACATTGTATGATTGTATAAAAATACCCTGTGCTCCCCAAAATAGGTACAAATATTATGTATCAATAAAAATTTACTTTAAAAAGTAGCTTTGGGTAGGAAATATGGGCATTTGCTCAGACTCAAGGATGAGAGGCCAAGGTATCTCCCATGATCTACAGCATCTCCTGACTCTCCCTGTATCCCTGCATCACTTTACTCCCCAGCCTTGGGGACATGTATACTTGCCAGCAATCCTAACCTCTTGTTCTTCCACAGCCCTGCAGCCTGCTGGCTGCCATTGCTCCTCACTCTGCCAGCAGGGGAGGGGGTGGTGACCCAGAATGAGGTGGGGGCTGTGTAGGTCAGAGAGAGGCAGGAGAGAGCTTGAGAGACAGGGCTTGGCATGGAAAGCTTCAGACAGCAAGAGTTGTGCCTCAAGGGAGAAGATTTTAAGAGTATTCTGGGAAGGATCTGATCTTTCCAAGATAACAAACCTAAAGAATCCAAGAAACTCTCCAGTGAAGACCCCAGTTGACAAATGAGTAATTTGGAGGAAGCCAAGTTGCTTTCACTGATTGGATAGGGATAGGTAGAGAAGGAAACTTTAAAAAATTATCATTAATAGTCTCAGAGAGAGAAAAGAAGATAATTCATCCATAAAACAAGAATGTTGTATTATTTTTGAGAAGCAGAATTTAGTCAACACAGAGGAACTCTTGGAAATTAAAAATATAACAAATTAAAAACAACAATAAAATCGTGGAAGATAAAATTGAAGAAATTTGCCAGAAAATAAACCAAAAATACAAAGATGAAAAATGGGAAAGAAAGTATCAAAAAATCAGAGGTCTAATATAGGGGATCCCACATCTGAATAACTGAGGAAAAAAGAAAGGAGGGAATCATTAAAGTAATAACTATGAAACCATAATTTTTTCAAATGTATAGGCTTGAGTTTTTATATTAATGCCTAGAACATTTAAAAAAGAAACTGAAAATAATGTTCATTATTGCAAAATTTCAGAACACTGGGTTCAAAGAAAAATCCATAAAAAAGGAAACAGGTTTACTCCACGGGATCAAGAATTACAATGGCATCAGATTTTCAGCAGTAACACTGAAAGGGGTATGGCTTGAGACAATAGCTTGAAAATTTGGACACAGAAGTATTTTCAGCCTAGAATTCTGTGCAAACTGTCAATGAAGTATGAAGGTAAAATTACCATTTTCAGATACACAAGGAGTTGAAAATTTTGTTTGTGTTACATTCTTTCTCAGGAAGATGCTTGAGGATATATTCCACTGTTGCTTAAAAGATGGGAAAAGAATTTGGTGTTGAATTAGTAGTGACCACAAAGAAAACTAAACAAAGGGAAACAAACTGACAAACAAAAGAACTAGATTATTACTAACACCACGAAAAACAAATTTTTATGCAGGGGAAAGAAAGATATTCATAGTAAACTTTATAGTTCAGCTGTAAATAACATTTACATGGTCATAATAATTTAAACATTGAATGCTGATGTAATTTAAAACAAAACAAAATAAAAAAAATACCTCTTTAAGTGGTAATGCTGTAGCCAAGCGCATTCCAGGACCAGCGTCCTGCATCAATGGTTCATTCCAGCCCCTGACATTTCATAGAAAATAAACATCAGGCTCACTGAGATGATGGAGTGTGTTAAAGGGCTTTTTAACTCTTTGTCCAATGTTCTTTTCCCTGAGCTACATGATTAATACATTAAATTACTGTAATTAGCTTGATTATTTGTGACTTTAGAAACACTAAGTCACATAGGTTCATCATCATTTTCATATTGAAGATAATGGTGATACTTTCTCCAAGGGTATGGAAAGTTAAAAAATAGATGTAGCTTGTTAAAGCCTTGTGTTTTGGCATCTGAATTGCAGTGCATGGAAGCCAGACAACCCTTATCACGATGTTTGTTTCTATGAGAGGCCACTCATCTAATTATGCATTGGGATTTCCTCACTGTTTGCTTGGAGACAAGGGTCTCCTCCAGAGTTGCTTTAGGATCTGAACTGCAGGTGAAATTATTCTCAAAAAATTCTGACTATGACATAGTGACAGATGTCTCATGGGTATTTCTGTTTGATATGTAAACATATTTTTTCATGTGGTGATATTTATTGTCACTTAAATCTATGAATATAAAAATGAAGAACATAATGTTTACTAAGTTAACAGCTGTTCATAATGCTGTGCTAGATATTAATTTTTATTTTTAAAGTTGATCTTCCCATCATCTTAGATTGTTGGGGGAAAAAAAAAAACAAAAACCTCAGCTAGCTAAAATAAGACATTGTAATAGTTCTTTATAAATTTATGGAGATAGGAAAACCAGGTGAGATAAGCTATTATCTTTAAAAGAGCATGTCCTTTTAGTAACACAGAAGCTCTATGTTTGGTAAACACTTCACAGATTATTAAATGTCCAGAATGTAATAAAACTTGATTTTTATTATGGTGAACGACAGGAAAACACAGTGATCAAATCATTTTGCTTCTAAAGTTAGCAATTTTGACTTTTAGTTTCATCATTCTTCAGCATGACAGTATATATAAACATTTTAAACATTTATCTAGGATTCTAAAAATATACATATTTTTCTTTGTTTATATTTTATATATAATTGTGTATTGTAAAAATGTGGATATCCTGCATTTAAGAATTGTGGAGATTGTTCCTTAGTGAGACTTGGGTAGAATTTCAGGCATTACAATGGTAATGTATCCTGGAAGAATGAAGGGGAGAAATAAAGAACAACTGGAACTACACATAGCTCCTGATTTCATAGTAAAGCAAGATAAGATAATTTTGTACTAATTCCCAGCAAAACATTCATGAAAGTTTTATTTTTCTTGATGTGTATTTCTTGTAAGCACTGGAATAGACTCATTTTAAAAAGCCAGTGTTAACTAAATTTCTAGACTCACTTTGCTACTTTAATTGCCTACAAAAGTTGTCTGTTAACCAATATGGCATTATGAAATAAATATTCACTAATAATAAATGGTTTATTTCTAAGCATAGTATCAATTTTTGACAAGTGGGTAATTTTAGCAATTAATTAGTGGACAATTTAAAACCTGGATCAAAAGCCTGAGGACATTAGCCTTGTTATAAATACTTATGATGATTAAAGGCATTGCAACCAGTTTGTAGATGGTGATAACTGGTATGTGGGAAACTGGTTAGAGTATTTTTGGAAAGGTAGTTAAATTCCCCACCCCCTTTAACGACCATTCACTATGAATTATATTGGGTTTGAGCTATCATAGTTGAATATAGAACTTGTATTAATTCTTGATTTTATAATTCTCAGTGGTTTACAGATTGACCATTGCATTTTCACAAATGACTGTAATGGTCTAAATTTAATCCTTTATTCAGTTTTTCATTTGTTCTTTAAAAATTGATAAGCATGATAGATGAAAATTAAGATTCATGAAAAAAAGATTAATTGATGCTTTCTCCAGCTGATACCCAGAAATGTAGATGTTTGAATCTTATTACCATGATGAGATTGAATCTTCCTGTGTTTTTATGTAATGTACTTCCATTTGTGTTATCATAATGACTTTTCTAGAAGATTCCCTGCAAAAACACATTTGCCCCTTTTTTAATGAACAAGTGAAAATGACCAAAGTAATTTTGAACTTCCTGACTTATTCTCTGAAGTATCTGAAATCCTATTGGCGTAAAGCTGATTCTTATTTTTCATTTCAATAGATATATTAATGAAAAGGATAGGAGGTTTATTATGGTTGAAAACTTGCTATTTTTCTTTAATAGACCAGAGAATAAGCAGGTGTATAAGAGACAGAATAATGCTATGCCAAATTAAGCTTGTCTTATACAGATGGCACTGAGAATTGATTTCTAAATGAGACTTTCTAATGTTCAGATAGAAAACCAAGTGACACCTGATTTTCTCAATATTCTTCATTAGAGCTTCTCACTTAGCTCCTAATAATTTCCTACTACACATGACTGTGAATATTATAGAGCCTTTCCTCATTCTTTATTTAAAGAAATATGATTATTTCATGAGGCCATTAAAGAATGTTTTAAAAATTTCACACTAAGTCTCCGTGTCCGGGTCTTTTTTTTTTTTTTGGATGTTTTCATCTTATTTTTATAATAATAAAATAATCTTCCATATCTAGAAAGTGGAGGACTAACGATAAAAGAAAATGAAATTCCACATGTCAGCTCATATTGTTTTGGACATTCAGAGGGGATCTGAGTAGTGAATTTTCTGGTTAAGATGTGGGGCGTAAATTTAGTCGTTTAGAACATGTCTTTTGCATCCTCGGGATCATCTGCTGATTTGCTCATAACAATTTGGATACAGCAAAGGAATTAAGGCCAGCTAATTAAATAGTACACTGGTTCCTGGAGATCCTTTAAAACCCAGATTGAAAAGAAATCACCCCAAAAAATGATGAAATGCAGACAATGATTGGAAGTGTTACATGGTTCTTTAATTGTTAGTTACCCAACTTGGGAGTTCCCATTAAGAACAGGGGAAACACCCTCCTGGGCTTTACACTCATCGCCTTGCCTCTCTCCAGTTTAAGATGGATCTACACACGACCTGTTTGTTTTCATGTTTTCCAGGACAGACATGAGACCCTGAAGGGAAATAAGCTCAAGTAGTAGAGTATACACATATTGTCTTGGATAGGCACAGCATTCATGTGTCCAGCCAGTACAGTTCATAGGTATTGTCTCATTCCTGTATAAATTTCTGTTACTTAAGACCCCTCTAAGAGAATGGAGAAAGAGGTTTGCTGATCATACGTATTTAAATTCACAAGTTGTTAAATGTTACATCCCATTTGAAATTAGTGTTTCTTTGATATAGCTTGTTTTTGTGATTTACTCCAAGGCCTTTAAACTCAAGATCTATCACCTTTGTCAATTTTTCAATCCACATCTCTTTCTTTTTAGTTATACTAGCCTTCTCAGTTGATATTAAGTTAATTCATTTTGATTTAGTATCTAAGGTGTTACTTTAGTCAGAAAAACCATTTAAACTCTGAATATTGATTTGTTTTCATATAAAAAAGAATGGCCCTGTAGTTGGGAGAGAGTAGCATACGTTCCCAAATGAAGTTGAGTAGGAAGAACTACTGACTCTCCATTTCCCAATTTAGATTTTGTGCTATTTCTGTATAGTTCAGAAAAGCGCTTATTAGGTCAGTCCTATAATTCTGACAGACAGAAACTTGAGAGTGACAGAATAAGATTATGTTATTTGAATTTCTTAGAACAGTTCTTTCAGTTTTTCTCTTGGAAAATTATGTTAGATAGCTATTAAATCCAACAGCTTGTCTTTAACAGTTTCTGCTCAGCAAGGGAATATTTCTAATACTAATTTTAGGCAGATACCCACCTTTATTAAAGGGAAGACCCAGCCCCCGCCCCCACTCCGTCCACGTGCTTCATGGTATATACAGAGCCCAGTAACTTGGAAACCTGCTTACTGTACTAGATCTTCTTTTACAGAACTTGACAAAACCAAGATCAGTCACACTAGCCTCACTTGACTTATTATAAGTCTCCCAGCTCTAGATCCTATGGCTTTAAACTGCCTGCTCATTGTGGGCACCTCCGTACTGGAAACACCACCTTGCTTGGTATCCGCCATTGCCTTGAAGTAGAGAGTGTGCAATGGAAGGCCAGCTTACTTGGTAAGCTAAGCAGTTATTTCCCCAGAAGCTTGCCCATGAACCTGAAATTCTCATTTTTTGAGTTATTTCTCTCCGGAAAGTTCTCATCTTTAGGAGAAGCATATTAATATTCAAAGATCTTAAAGAATGTAAATTAAATTGTTACATTATCTGGAGATGACAAAACATGTTACGTCAAAGCCTTAGAGAGTGTAACTAAAAAAGCAGAAAGAAGAATGGAAGAACTCAAACAGGGCAGAAAAGTGGCAAGACAGACTCCTTCTGCTACTCAGATTTTCCAAGAAATGGATCTGTAAAATATATATTGCAAAAAAATACACGTGAAAGGCCTGATGCCTTAGCATGAATGCTTGTGTCTTATACCATCCCAGTAGCACACTTAACATTGTCAAGTATGTCCAAAGTGACACATAAATTATACTTAATGTTGAATAGCTAGGGTTTTATTTCTGTCTTTTTTTAATATCTCTGTATAATCCTCTAAATATTCTTTAAAAATTCAATACTTTGAATTGCAATGATGCTTTGTAAAATTATTTGGATGTACATTGCATTACAAATTAGGATTTAATATTTGCATTAACTGTTTTGAAACTCAACTAAATGGAATGAATCATGATGAATCATTTTGTGGCTTTTAAAACTGAAGAGCTAGTATTGCAGTTAAACCATTATCTGATGCATATTACAAAATATTTTGACGTTGACTGCATATTATTGGGATTTTAACTAATTATTTTTAACTTCTAGGAAGTTGGATATATGGATAGTTTAAGGTTTGTGCATTAAAAACCTATGAATTTTAAAATGATACAGTGTTAAATATGGAACATACTATTTGAAGTATTTATTATTCATATATAACTTTCATTTATCTACCAGTATTATATTTTGTAGCTTTAGATTCACATAGTATATAGCTGTTTTACTTAAATAGTATGCACACCTTTTTGGATAGCAGCCCTCTTAATTATAGTGTCAGAGTAAGACAAAAATGGATTCAAGTATCAGCACTGTCTCTTACTTACTATGTGTTCCTTTGACCAATTTACTTAATTCCTTTTTTAAAAAACTTTTAAATTCAGGGGTACATGTGCAGTATGTGCGGGTTTGTTACATAGGCAAAGCCATGTCATGGAGTTTGGTTGTACAGATAATTTTATCACCCAGGTATTAAGCCTTGTATCCATTGGTTATTTTTCCTGGTCCTCTCCCTTCCCCCACCCTCCACCCTCTGATAGGCCGCAATGTGTGTTGTTCCCCTCTGTGTGCCCATGTGTTCTCATCATTTACCTCCCAAGTATAAGTGAGAATATGTGGTATTTGGTTTTTCTTGTTATGTTACTTTGCTAAGGCAATTCACTTAATTTATCTGTGACTTTATTTCTTTTTCTGTGAAATAGGGATAGTAATATCTACCTGGTAGAGGTGTTGTAAGGGTTAAATTATCGAACGTATATAATACACTTAGCAAAATGTCTAGCATAGTAAGCACTCAATAAATGGTAGTGATTCAACTCCAGTTGTTTATCTTATAAAATCCCTTCCATTTATGTTATTCATAAAATAATGGAATGATGTAATTTAACAATGTGAAATGGTTAACAAAGATATCTAAGACTCAAATCAACCATGTTTAAGATGAGAAACCTGAGTTACAGAGATGGCAAAAGAGTAGCGTAACTATCTTTGTAAGACGTTACTACAGTATTGTAAATGGTAGAGCCCATTGTTAATGACTCCCATTAGTAGATTTCTTAGTCTCCTGTAAGCCCTGAGAGACCCTGCACATTCCTTAAAAGAAGTTGACACATGCCCTGAAAAATCTACAAGATATTCACTGTGCTTCATCTCAAATTAAAGTGAACTCCATATATTAAATAATCTATGTATTTCTGACCATTCACGGAGCCTGACACCTCTAGACACTGAGAAAAAGAGCATCTGATCTCACCTATTTAGACTTTGGTGAGAGGGATTGGTTATAATGCTTCTTTCTTACTGCAAGTGTCAGTAGTTCTGAGCAATAAACATAACATTGAATCCAATAGTGTGTGCTTTATATAAACTTACTTTAAAAGTTGTGATAAAATACCATTTATTTATTTATTTGTTTATTTATTTATTTATTTTACCTACTTAAATTGTGAAGAGTTTCAGAAGGAAATAAGGGAAGTGTGAAGAGATACTCCCAAGAAGTATATGCAGTGGCACTGAGAATATGCTGTTTCCTGCTGGGGATGTCAAGATAACTGGCTAAAGATAGATCTGCTGCTAGCAAAAGTGTCCCTGTTCATCATTTCATTACTATTTAAGACATTTTCTCATTGGATTTTTATTACAGAAAATGAACATATTCAAACTGGAATATAAATCTTCAGTGATCCTACTGATGGATTTGGGATGAGTCTCCTATATAAAGGAATAGAATATCCTGAGATGGCAAAATATTCTTAGGAAGATCTTATGGCTACTATAATAGAAAGATAAAGAGTTTCAGATAATTTATCTAGTTCAGCACATGAAGCTGTCTTCTCTCATGTTATCTATTTCTAAGATTTTGAACGGCAAAAACAAATTCCAGAATTATGTGCTCATTATATTATATGCTAATTGAGGCTTTTACAAACTTCAGTTCACTTAATAATAAAAGCACTTTGACTGTATTGGATGTATAACTATTCATCCATGCATTTATTCAGCATCAACCCCATTTAAGTTAATGAGGTGTGGTGGAAAGTTCACAAGAGCTGTGTGATGGTTGGATGACTATGTTTCTTATGTCTTTAGAGATTTAGTTTTCTCATTTGTTTAAACAAAGGGAAAAATACAGGATGGTAGATGGAAAGGATTAAGTAATTTGTTGGGGGGTTTTTGTTTTGTTTTGTTTTGTTGTTTGATTTTGAGGCAGAGTCTCACTCGGTCGCTCAGACTGGAATGCAGTGGTGCAATCTCAGTTCACTGCAATCTCCGCCTCTTGGGCTCAAGCAATCTTCCCACCTCAGCCTCCCAAGTAGCTAGGACTACAGGCACACACCACCATGCCTGGCTAATTTTTTGTATTTTTTTTAGCAGAGACATAGTTTTGCCATGTTGTCTGGGCTGGTCTCGAACTCTTGGACTCAAGTGATCCATCTACCTCTGCCTCCCAAAGTGTTGGGATTACAGTTGTGAGCCACCACCCCGGGCCTGATTAAGTTATTTGTATAACATTACTTAAAATAGCCTTTAAATAAGAATAAACTTTCAGTAAGTATTAGTCACCCTTCTTTTATTTTTAGTGCCTGAGATTCCATTGGTGTTTACCAAAGCTGATTTGTATGCTTTACAAAAGGAGTATGTGTGGCCTGCTCCTTGGTGGTCCTTCTTGTTCTCACAGGGTCTCCTGGTTTTTCATAGGAGATCAAGTATAGCTTGCTGTGTGTTTTATACAACAACCAAGTGAAGTGATTTTCTAAAAAATTTAAATTAGAAGGGGACTTGCCTATTTGTCTAGAAGAAGAACTCTCTAAGGCTTGAGTTTTAAAGACATTCCAAGAGTAGTCCATGGGGCATTCCATTGAAGGCAGTAGGGCAGCTGCTTCCTTAGAGCCTTCCCACCCCTATCTGCCAGCGTATATTTTGTTAAGGATGTTAAAATGTTTTTTGTAAATGTAGGGATCAAGGGAAAACTACCCCTTCACCCTCTAAAGGTCCACAGAAAAATTAACTCGAAAAATGCACATTGATTTGAGAAAAGGCACAAACTTATTTTAATGTGCAGAACACAAGGTCATCATAGAAGAATAGTTACCCAGTAACCCAATGTGAATAGATGTTTATATATTCTTGTTAGGAGAAAGGGAGATAGGGAGCTATTGATTTTTAAGGAAATTCAATGGGATTGAAGAATATACAAGAATATACATCCGTTGGGCCTGCAGAGCAGACAGTGGTTTGTGACAAAAGTCTGTCCAGGTGTGTTGACAGACTTCAGTCTTTCTTCCTAGGATAAGAGTTCAGTTAATGGAAACTAGGAAAGAGGTCAGAGGTAATTGTTTTCTTCTTTGGCAGGTCCAGATTTTAGGCAGTTAAGGGGACTTCAGAGAACAACTTCATCCTGTGCTTTGGGAGAGACAGAGAATTGAGAGACGGGCAGAGATGGGAAGTGGGGCAGAAGGTCAAAGAGACCTTCGGACTTCTTCAGTTCAGCATGTCAAAGTGCCATTCTGAGGGTATCAGTTTCTTTGAGCTCCAATGTAAAAGTTTGCTAATGGTTTTCAGAAAGTTGATGGTCCCCTTGCCACAGTTAATTTTATGAAGTTGAGTTGGTAGGTTTACAGCTTCATATATTGTCTTTCTCAGAATTTATATTATACCTGCTTGCTTGGTCTTCTCAGTGTTTTCCCTCAGAATGTTAAGGGGTTTGTCATAACATTTTAACTTCTGTGTCTACTGAATGCTCAACTCAGTTTCCTTTTGAAATTTTACACGTAATGAATTCTGTTTTCAGAGTGGCAAGTTTCTTGTGATTCGTTCCCTTCTCCCAGGCTATTCTTCTTGTAACAGCTGAATCAATTCTACTACTTTTTTTTTTTATTGTAGTTAGATCCACCCTCTTCTGTGCTTTCAATATGCTCAGTTTGTGTTGCTGTTAAAATACAGATCTCTAAGTCACAATGATCTGTTTGTGTGTCTGTCATACCAAGTTAGCTGTGAGTTCCTCGAGTCTAGGGACCACATCTTATATCTTATTCCTCTTGGCATCCCTCTTGCATAACAGCACCTAGCACATATGGTTGGTACTTAATAAACCCTAAGTGAATTTATGCTGTGGAGATTTGTTCTGACATTTGTTTGGGGCTGTATTTGTCATGTTTGGAGCTTCATTTGTCATGTATACACTTGGAATTTGAGTGTATAGTGGCATTTTTTTTTTCTAGTACTACTTTTTAAATCTCCTTTAATATGGCATTCTATTTGAATAGCTTCTAGATTAGCATGAGGATTATATATTTTCACTAATTACTAAAGGTATTACGGAAGAGTTCTTTGGAACTGCTTGATTTACCTACGTCTGCCCCTAGCTTCTAGAGAATTCCATTCCAAGGTGCCTGTTATTTGTTTTTATCTGCTGCCATCCAGATGTCTCTAAATTCAGGTCAGTACTCACATTACTGGTGTAGGACTGCCACCTATTACCCGAGTTATAAAGATAGTTAAAGCAGACAGCCTGCGGGTGCTAGGATAAGTATCATACTGTGATAGACATATGCAGAGACTGCCCTGGGAGCACGGAGAAGGAGCACCTCACACAGACCTGTAGGGGTACAAGGGCTTGCAGGGGTGGTCAGGGAAACTCTAGGGAGGAGCAGTTCCTGAGGAGAGACCTAAGGAATGCATGGAAAATAGTAGGCAAAGGGGGAAGAGAAGGCCTTTCCGGCCGAGGAGAGGCAAGGATAATAGCTCACGCCTGTAATCCTAGCACTTTGGGAGGCCGAGGCGGGCAGATCACGAGGTCAGGAGATCAAGACCATCCTGGCTAAAGTGGTGAAACTCCGTCTCTACTAAAAATACAAAAAATTAGCTGGGCGTGGTGGCGGGTGCCTGTAGTCCTGGCTGAGCCAGGAGAATGGCGTGAACCCGGGAGGTGGAAGTTGCAGTGAGCAGAGATCGCACCACTGCACTCCAGCCTGGGTGACAGAGTGAGACTCCGTCTCAAAAAAAAAAAAAAAAAAAAAAGTACAAGGATGGAGAACAGCATGCTGAGTGTTGAGGTGGGCAAGTTTTCTTGGAGCCGGGGAATATAGGTAACAATGCCTGAGCCCGCACCCCCCAAAAAATAATGCCTGAGCCCCTCAGTTGGAATCAGTGTTCAGCTCAGTGGCCTTGGAGGCCATGTTATTAGATGCCCAGATTTTATTCTGTTCATTGGAGGAAGCAGTTCTCTAGCAGTGCTTTGCCTGCTGATGTTGATTTCTGGCCAAGATGATGAGTGAGATGATGAAGAATTTGGAATCAGACTCTGGGTTTGAATCCTGGCTCTGCCACTTAATTGTTGTGTGATCTTGAGAAATACACTCAGTTTCCTCATTACTAATATGGAGGTTAATAGTAGTACCTACTTCATTAAAATTAAATGAAGTAATATTCTATAAACTGTATAGAACAGCAGTTGGCACGTAGTGTTATGTATTCATTAAATTAAAATGCATTGCCATGGTTAAACAGTTACATTCTGATAAGACTCTGCTAGGTCCCAAAGATCAGGTAGCATTTTGCAGAATAGCTGTTTCCATTCAAAATCAACTTATTTTTAAAATTGAGTTTGTTATGTGGTTTGCCTTCGTGTTTTTGTTTCGGTTTTTTAAAAGACTTTGATAACACAAAGTGGCTTTATTTTTCCCTCTTTCCTTCTAAACTAAAGGAGTATGAATTTTCTTAGAAGTTGTAAGCTTTAAGCTTCAGGATGCAGGGAGTATTGGGAGTGAAGAATGAGGCTGGCAGCTGCTAGTGATGGTGTGAACTCAAGTCTTTCTGTTTGTTGTACAGGAAGGGTTGAGAGGACAAATCCAGAGAGATACTTGCATCCTGGGATTCTTGAGCTGGTCTTTTAATCTTGACCAACACAGAACAGACTTCTATTTTCTGCTGCTTAGACTCTGAAATAATCATCTCAAGCCTTTACTGCCCCATACATATTGTCACATACAAAGATTTTGAGATAAATTAGCTTTACTGTTATTTCAAGGTATCCCCTGTAATGAAATTCACTTGGCTTTCAAAGCGCCTGCTTAGTCAGAACATTCCAGAAATGCCACCTTCCAGGGCCCTCAGGAAATTGCCAATCTTTACTATTCAAATATTTCAAAATCTTTCTATCATTCATCTTTTACAATTCATTGAAAATTGCCCTGAAACTGCCTTTGGTTACTAACTGGTTGTATAGACTAGAATATTGGTGGTACTTAAAAGCAAGAACATTTGTTTTTGTTTTAGGAGATGGATTAAAAAATGTCTATTAGGATTATTTTGGCAAGTAAATTGTTTAAAAATATTCTCTTTTTTCAGAAGAAGAATATTGGGAAACCTAGTGAATCACACTTTTTTGCTATCGAAATAGAAACATTTGGTATGATCCAATATGAAACTTCACAGACAAGGCTATTAATCACTTCTGAAATTATTTCTTGCAAAAGTATCACTCTTGAGTTCTTGACTTTCCTGTTTTCTGTGTTTCCTTTCCCTTTAGGATGGGTTTGCTCTGAAATTAGTGAAGGTGGTACATGCCTGTCTTTAAGCAGCAGCCTAATCTCTATGACCATATGTGCAAAAGCAGTATAATTATAATGCAGTATTAATTAGACAATATGACTGTTTTTGTTTTAATTATTTCAAATCATCTTATCTTTCCATTCCTTAAAACATGTTAATGGGTGAATTTATGGGTACCATGTTCATGTTATTTCTATGGAATTAAATATGTGCATATTAATATAAACTTGATAAACAGTTCTTTTTTTAATTTCTATAATATTATGAATAAATTTCCTTTCCTTTCAAACATCATTTTTGTCCTGAAGACTAAATCAATTATAAAAAAATCGATTATTTACATTTTGCTTAAAGAACAGTAATTGGAGTATAGATCTCTCTGGCTGAGGAAGTATCACTCTGGGGTTGATATAATAGGTTGTTAGAAATTTCTAGATTTACTTCTAAATGAATTAGGAATTTACATTCTAAAATCTCACATTCTGTTGAAATAATTTGGTAGAAAATTTGGTGATGGTTATCCATTTTCATTAAATATCAATACAAGTACTTAGGAGACTGTATGTAGAAACTGGCGTTTATCTGTGTTCTGATTTTAACCTTTGTCTCCTTATTTATTTTTTCAGTTGTTTTTATTTCAGTTGCTGCGAGGGCTGTCTTACATCCACCAGCGTTATATTTTGCACAGAGACCTGAAACCACAGAACCTTCTGATCAGTGACACGGGGGAGTTAAAGCTGGCAGATTTCGGTAGGAAAGCAGTTAATTACCAGTCTATTTTGTCACACTGTGAGAATGCCAGGCAGATGGTGGCACTGCATTTGTTTAGGTGCACTTGTTCTGTCATCATAGATCATGGTAATTTTTTTTTTCTGGAATGAAGAATTTTTTTTCTTTTTTTATGACAGCATAAAATATGCTTTGTGGAGTTTTATAAAATTCAGACTGCTTGTTAGAGTCTTTAATAATAAACGTAAATCAGATCTTGTTAATACATATTTCCAAAGGACAAGTCAGGAAAATTTTTAACATAAAATATATACTCCTTGAGTGAAAATCTACTTTTTGAAACTTTTATTATGAAAATGTCAAATATACTCAAAAGTAGAAAAAAATAATATAATGAACTTCAGTTACTCACCACGCAGCTTCAACAATTACTAATATTTTACCAAACTTAGAGAAACCTAAATTTAAACATCTGGACCTTTTCAGAGGATTGCAGGATATGTACAATAATGTACGTTGCCCTGAGGCTTTAGTAACTAGAAATCTAGATGTAATGTTAACCCCTCCAGAATTGACTGTTGTTTCAAGTATTTTCAATATTAATGCAAAAATAGACACTTATTACTATTTAAAAGTCGAGGTTCTGGAGTGAGCATTATAAGTCATTCCTTCCTTAGAAGTCTTGAGATTGTCTTCCTCCAGCATAGAAGCTTTCCTCCAAACACCGTGTTTGAGCATCCAAAGGGAAGCAAAACCATTGCATGCTCCTTGCTAGCTCCCCTTCCCTTGATCAAGTCTGACATTTCTGCATTGCCCAGGCTCTCTGTCACACTAGAGATTGTGTTGATGCTGAGCACCACGGGATGCCTGATGGCAGCATAACATGTTGACATTGCATTGCCTCAATTATTTTTGAATACATATTCTGATTAGAAATTTGTTCCATTAAGAATGGAATGAAAATATTACCCTTGGGACATAAAGATGCCTGAGGTTGAGATGGGCTTTTGCTGGAATATGATTATCTTTTCTCTCTCCACTCCCCATTAAATAAAAGAAGGCAGGAAATATCTGTTTCTTATTTCAAGGTTAGCAGACTGTTAAGTACCTTTGGAATGAATCTACTTTGTTGAGTTTTATAAATTCTTTTATTCAAAAAATGAAATAAAACAAAAGTTAGTATGACTAGTTGAGTAGTGATATAATATATTATAAAACTTTGTCATTTTCTACTTTGATAAAAATGAAGAAATTCTTTGCACATTAGTGTATATCATTTATTAGTGTGTATCATTTATTGCCAGATTTTAGCATTAGAATTACACTAGGCGACTGGGTATAAAATGTTTTTATAATAGGGTAGACAATAATGGGAGAGTAGTGGATGGAGTAGAGAAGGTTTGCAGTTTCTCAAATTCCATGTTATTGGCTTACTGTGAATATATTTTGTAGTTGGTCAGTGTCAGGAAAGGTAAAAGTATTTATAATGATTTTCTTATGGTATGTTAATATACTGTAAGGTATATGTTGAAATACATTGTTGTATTGAGCATTTAATTGTATGAACATGCATTTGTTGTATATTTATAAAATACATTTTTATACATTTTGTCTGTATAACCAAGGATACAATAGGATTGTATGTTTGCGCTTACTAGGGATTCTTTTTAAATTTTATGCTGATGTTTTCATTGTAGTAGGCAAGTTTATCTTAAAAGATTCTTATGGATCTTTATTTTAAAACTGACATTTTAAAATATCAGATTCAAAAACAAATTGAAATATATTTTTTTAAATGTAGATGATTTTTTTAGAAAATTAGAAAAACTACAAAGTATAAACAACTCAGAGATGACAAATGTTAACATTTTTATTCTTTATTTTCCCAGTAGCTTTCTCCTGTTCCTTTCTCTCTTTTCTTGCTTCACTTGCGTAACACATAGCCTCAAAAATAGAAATATACTATTTTGTAAGCATTTTTCAAATAGTATGTCATGAATATTTTCTTATGTTATTAAGATTGACAAAATCATTTGTAACAGCTTAGATTTTTTCCATTAATGGCCAAACCTAATCTCTATTCAGTCCCTTATTAATGAGCATTTTAGCTCTTTCTAATTTTTTACTATTATGCTCAGTCCTGTATTGAACATCCTTGTAGAGATAACTATTGATACAGCAATTGCAATGTGGAGTGTTTTAAAGCATTTGATTCTTATGACCAGACGGCTGTGCAGAAGGATTGTGCCCATGCACCTCTCCTCAGAGGCATGGACTGAATCGTCCAGCTTGGAACATGCACTTGGCTTGGATCCTGTGCACAGAGTGTAGTAAGCAAGATTCATGCACCAACTGACAAGTTCCCCCAATTAATTGTGCAATTTTTTTGTCTTTTAATTTAAGACGTGCAATTAACTGTGATTTACTGTGTTTGGGCATGTTTGTGTGTCTGAGATGAAGGAAACACAGTGGAAACTGTAGAGAAGTTAGACAGTCAGAATAGGATGGTTCCAGGCAGCAAACCAATTAAAAACACAAGGTCTTAATTCAGTGTTTGATATGTGAGGAGCTTTAAAAATGGTTTCTTTGTCTTACCTTTTTTCCTTATGTGAACAAAACCATAAAATTTTGACTAAAAGAGACAAATATAATGCATGATTGTAGTTCTCATATTGTACATGATACTACTTTTATTAGAAAAATATATGAGGTGAAAAGTAAAATTTATTGAGTTTTATTCTATGTGCTAGACACTTAGAAATTCTTGCTTCATTGTCTCTTCAAGCTCGGAATGTATACTAACCTATATTTTTGAGAGAGAGGAGATTCAGAGAGGGTTAGAATCTTGCCCAGGCTGGGACATACAGGTTGCTGGTTGCAAACCTGGAATTCAGATGCTTGATTCATATCCTTCAATCTCAGGTGGCCAGGGCCTTTGTATTTATACATATAGATATTTTCTCTTACAGAGCTGCCTAAGCTAGGAAATTACTGATCATTTTTGTATGCTGTTTTCTATATATAACAAAGATGACACCCATGCTATGTAAATAGATTACACTAGTACAAAAATATGCATCACATAAAGAACACTTTGTCATTTGACTAATTCAGTAGTAATGAGTGAGTTCAACCTTAATAGACTTTACCTCCTGGATGAGGTAAACCAGATGATAGTGAATTTGGAGACCCTTCAGCTTTAAACAGTATACAGCTTTGAATTCCAGGTGGTGGTCAAAATGCTGTAACTGTTCTTTTTTCTTGTAAGCAAAGTCATATTTAAACCCTTACCCTGAGCCTTATTTTCTATATGCATTTTGAATAAGTAAATTACACATGATTTATAAACACTATGGCTTTCCTAAGGCAGAGTTTTGCTCTGCCTGGTTATAATAAAATGATAAAATTATATGGGGGCATTCAGACTCATTTCCTAAAAGATGGTTCATCTTTACATAATTTACCCGAAAAATATTCCAAATCCCTTGTATAGCCTGTGTCTTTACCACCTTGTTGCTTCTTGTATACTGTGGTGCAGCCAAACTCCAAACTTGTTTCCACTAGAGGCTTTCAGTGTGCCTTTCCTTTTGCTTAGGATGCTCGTGCTTCTGCTTCTCATGCGGCTGCCTTTTTCTCACCATAGAGGTTATAGTTCATGTCACCTCTTCAAAGGGGCCCCCTTTCCGAAAATAAAATCTTTCCCATTCTTATTGTCTAGTCTAATTTCTTCAATAATACTTCTCGAGCTCTGAAATTATTTTGTCCATTTGTTTATCTATTTAGTTTTTGCTTACACTGCTTAATTGGAAGTCCCATGAAGGCAGGAACTTGACCTGTTTTGCTCACTGTTGTTTGCACTATCTCTAGAACCATGCTTAGCACATGGATGTTCAGTAAATATTGATTGAATGAATAAAAAATATACATGACTAAGTTGAGTATTAGTCTAAAGACCAAGACCCACCTGAATTTACTAAGTTCTGTCTGATTAGTTTTGGCAAACTCATAGTTTATAAAATAATTTTCTTTTCCGCAGTGCTGTCGTGGCCATGCATGATGAAGAGTGTAGATGGAATTAGATGGCCTTAGATAGTGTTAAAGCCTCAGGATTGCTCTGAGGCTCTTACACATAGACCCTACACACTCACTTGGTATTTACTATGTAATCTTAGGCTGCCAAAATAAACACCACTAAGTGAATGTAAACATATATAAGATGCATAGGATTTGAAGTTTCTACTCTGTAACCTCTGATTGTCTAAATGTACTGTTCTTGAGAGCAAAGTATGTTAACATTGAGTTCAGAGAACCTAACCCTGTCCCTAACTATCTTGTGACTTTCAAGCCATCATTTATCCCCCTCTGAGCCTTATACTCCTTGACTGAAAAACAAGAGCTTGAACATATACTTTCTAAGGTCCTTTTACGACTGGCTTTTTATGTTGTATATTTCTGAAATTATCAACTTATTTTCTGATGACCAGATATTTGCTGGTGAGTAAAAAACAATCTGTTCATTAAACCTGGGATCAATGCTTTAATATCCCTCCCTAGAATCTAATTTTTTATTCCATCTTTTGGAAATTTAAATGAGAACCTTGCTTCTATAATAAGCATTGAGAGCACATTAAAAGAAAATTATTGAAGCAAGACAAGTAAATGCATAAATAAATTCACCAAGAAATTAAGGTCATTTGCAGTATAATAATATGAAAACTTAAAAGATATTTTTCCATATAAATGAGATTGAAGCAAAATGGATGAGTCTGTAGAATTTCTGCAAGATGATATTGGTGTTATTCATATTTCTCAGCCATTCTTTCACTATTTTCAAGGGTTATGGTCTAACTATACCAAAAGACAATGAGATTAAAATTGCCCCGAGAATAAGAGACAGCAAGAATTCTATACTATAAGCATTTAAGGACTTAGCTTATTTTATTGACTGTCCTGGTGGAGAAACAAAGTTAAAAAACTCTGTGGTTATAATAGAATAAAATCACATTAGTTTCTTTCCCATAAGAGGTCTCAAATTTTACTTTCCTAATGTTGATAGTTTCCTCTTCCAGGCTGGTCCTTCTCTAAATTTGAGAGAGGAAATCATTGTAAATCATGTTTTAGATTAATTTGAGAAACACACCGGAAATGTGACTCTGTAGAGGACATGGTAAGTTCATGGCTTGTCATGTGCTTCTCTGAATTCACATAGGTATAGTAGTAAACAGAAATAAATCACCTTCTTTCAGATGCAGAGTAGTCTGTCAGTTTGATAAATACAGTCTCTGGATAAAAGCCTGTTAGTCCCAAAGGTACAGACCTTTACCTATGTTTTAAATCATTTACGCCCGAAATTCACCATTGAAGTTGTGGTCATAAATTTAAGGTTAGATATAACTTAGCTCATTTGTTATGGCCTGCAGGATTCAATTTTACTGTATCTTTCTTTTAGAATATATTTTAACAGCAAAAAAACCTTTATTACCCAATAAAGCATCAATCTACTTCTAAAAGATCCTTTCAACATCTTAACACCTAAACAGTTTTAAGGCAAAGTTTAGGCAGTTGCTTTCATGTAGATCTGAAAGCAAAGAATGTATTTAGAATAATTGATACAATATGAGCCAAAGAAAGAGCTTTTTTTCTACGTAATTTCTCTAGGGAATGTCATTAAAACTCTAAATACAAGTATACATATTTTAAAATCTATTGAACAGACTGTTAAGATTACATGTTAGATATAATTTTTATTTGATATATGAACTAGACAAAGTTATCTCCCCTTGACACATTACTTAAAAGATGTAGTAACTCTTTTGAAAAGGAATGTTGATACTTGAAATTGTCTTTTCCCTGATCTTGAAACATCAGTTACCTTAATCATTTACATCTTGTTTAATATCCTGCTCATCTCTTCACAAGTTTTTATTTTCTATTCAAGAGGAATGATAATGACATCTAATTATATTGGACCTTTTTGTTTTGTGTTATCACGACATAACATTGTCCCAAGCATATTAAAATGATGAATATTTGAGAGCATTTTTCCTTTTAGATAAACTTTACTTTTTAGAAGAGTCTTAGGTTCACAGCAACATTAAGCAGAAAATACGAAGAGTTCCTATATACCCACTTCCCAGATGCACAGCCTTCCCCACTATCAACATCTGGCGCCAGGGTGGTACATGTGTTACAGTCGATAAACCTGTGTTAACCCAGCAGTATCATCCAAACTGCAGACTTTACATTAGGGTAACATTTGTCAATTACTATGGTATCATTGGGAATAATTTCACTGCCCTGAACATCTTTTTTTTTTTTTTTTTTTTTTGAGACAGAGTCTCGCTCTGTCGCCAAGGCTGGAGTTCAGTGGCTCAATCTCAGCTCACTGCAAGCTCTGCCTCCCAGATTCATGCCATTCTCCTGCCTCAGCCACCCAAGTAGCTGGGACTACAGGCACCCGCCACCATGCCTGGCTATTTTTTGTATTTTTAGTAGAGATGGGGTTTCACCATGTTAGCCAGAATGGTCTCGATCTCCTGACCTCGTGATCCGCCCGTCTCGGCCTCCCAAAGTGCTGGGATTACAGGCGTGAGCCACTGCTCCTGGCCCAACATCTTTTTAAAAACTCATATAGATTAGTTTTTTTAAACTGTAAATGGGAACAAGAAGGATGTATATGAACTGCAACTGATATGCATATACTATTCCATCTATGAGAAATCTCTCTGTTCAGTCACCATAAGCCAGATTGAAGCAATGTAGATAGGGTTTGATTGCTAAGAATGGCAGCTTCAAACCCATGGAAATGAGGAAATCTGAAAGAGAGTTCAGTTTCAGCCAAATCATGCATGTGAGGTAACGAGACATCTTTAAATGTAGAACAAATTGCTACGCATAGGACTGATCATCTTATTCTCCACTGTTGATGGAAACTTAGGCAGAGGGATTTCAGTATGCAAAAACATTATGTATTTTTTTTTTCCAGTACAATTTGAGTGCAGAATTGTTGGCAGTAAATCAAATAAGTCTTACTGGATGTAAGTTAAAATATAGCCACGTATCCTTAGAAAATATTTGCATATGTAGAAAGACTGGAACCTTAAGTAGCAGGCATGATGACTACAGGGTAAAAATTAATAGGTGTTGTCAACAGTAGCAGCACTGAAATGAATCACAGTTTTAGGTAATGCATGTGCTATTGAAGGCAACAGTGATTACACCTGAACACTGTTAACATATAGATAAGTGTCTTAGTCTGTTTCTTATTACTTGTAACAGAATAACTAAATCTGGGTGATTTATAAATACAAAAAAATATTTCTTATAGAGGCTAAGTCCAAGGTTGAGGGGCTCCTTTTGTGAGGGCCTTCTTGTTAGTGGAGACTCTCTGCAGAATCCTGAGACAGTGCAGGGCATCACATGGCAAGGGGGTTGAGCATGCTCATGTAAAGCCACTAATGCCACTTCTATGATAACCCATTAATACCCATGAATGGATGAATCCATTCATGAGGAGAGAACCCTCAAGACCCAAGCATCTCTTAAAGGCCTCACCTTTCAGTACTGCCATATTTGGGATTAAGTTTCAACTTGAGTTTTCGCGGGGACAGTCAGTACGTATAAAAGTTAGCTTAGAGTTTGGCAATTCCCTAATATTCCTGCTTCACAGATCCTGACCCATCTCTTTTTCTTCTACCTTCTAAAAAGCTCATGTTAAAATTCAGCCCAAACCAGACTCCACTACCACATGTCAATATGCCTGATTTATACTAAAATCTTGGATGACAGTAAATGAATTATTGCAGTCCAAAGCACATGTTTTCTAAAATCTTTACTGGAAGCAAGAAAAACTGACCAACTACTATGGGAAATGTAAGACATGCTGTAAATTCTGGTTAGACATTGTTTTTTTAAATTTGTGATTTTAAATCTTTGTTTCTCATTTTAATACCACCAGTTCAATATTAGTGTTCTTTCTTCCTTTGTTCCCTAGTTTCTTTTTTAAAAACCCTGCCATATGTTGGTTTATTTAGCTTTTAAATAGTACATATTTATGCATATTAATATTTTAAAATGTCCTTTTCATCTTGAGTAATTTCTTCTGTGGTAATAGATAAACTTAGGATATTAGGACTTTTTTCATTTTAATGAAAGAAGAAAGCACTGGAAAATTAAAAACCAATTAAGAACTAATGATCTGTGCTGTGTATTAATTTTAAATACATGTCTGAAAAAGTTTTTTTTTTATTTTTACCACATACTAGAAAGGAATCTTGGTGCAAATAATCAAGTTTATAGACCTAAAATAATATAACTTTTTGCAAAAGTTCAAACTTTTAAAATGGAACATCTCTCTATGAAATATCTGTCAAGTTATTTGGCACTCTAGTTTTTAATCAGAAAGGATACTGATATAAAAATGCAGATTGAAGTGTTCATTCCTGTTACGGAGTAGAGTTGTCAGCTGTGGAAATCCGCCCTGTGAAACAATAACCAGCTCATATTGGATGTAGAAACTGTGCTTTGATTTCATATTGGATGTAGAAACTATGCTTTGATCCAGCCGTAGAGTTGAGAGCAGTAGATGAAATGGGTCAATGAGTTGGCTAAATTAAGTGCCCACATCATGTGAACTGAGGCATAAGCAGAGGATGGAAAAACATTGCAAGATTTCAAAATAAAATGTTTAGTATGGTTTCTGAAAAGTTACCATAAGGTCTCAACATGCTTATAATCAATTGAGAGCATATTGTTATAAAAATCACTGATACCAGAATTACAAGAACAGTATAAAATAAACTGGATATAGTGGTGTGTGCCTGTGGTTCCAGCTACTTGGGAGGCTGAAGCAGTAGGATTGCTTGAGGCCGGGAGTCCAAGTCTCGCCTGAGCAATATAGCAAGACCTTGTCTCTAAAAACATAATGAAAATAAATAATGACATGAGAGCATTTTGCTCAAAGAATTGAAAGTAGGAGATGGTGTTACTTTTGAAATCATCCAGTTGTTGATAGAATCGTATCATTGGGAATATTTTGTTACAGTTTGTTTTTCAGAATAAAGGCAGAAAATCTATGTGGGGAAATTAAATCACTCATAATTATATAAAAGAAAAGGAAATCCTTTTATATTGACATTTTCAGACTTTTTAAACTGAGATTTTCTCTAGGTTTTGAAGGAACCTCAGAGATTATATAATCCAGACCCCTCATCTGAAAAATATGTATACTTTGGGCCAGAGATGGAAAGTAAGTTAACATTGTGCCTGTTACTTAGTAAGTGTTAAATTATTATTCCTAATATTACTGTTACCGGTGTCTTTAGAGCCCCAGTGTAATACCCTGTAGAATATTAATAACTTAGTTGGCACACGCATGGCTAGTTCCCCAAACATGTGAGAAGGTAGGAGTGCTAACTGGATGTTCAGTTCAAAGTAAGCCATGCTGGTCTGATGACCTGTGTCACCTGAGCACTGGGATCCTGTCAGGAAGATGGGACTCAGAATACTGGATGTCAGTCACTCTGTTCCAAACCTCACAAGTCTTGAGGAAACTTTAAGAAATGACATAAAGAATGTTTCTCACAGTAGACTAGTAGGAAACCTTGTTGGAATATACATTTGAATAGAGCTTTGGTAATTTAAGGAATCACCCTCTTTAATTATATTCCTGGGAAAATTAAAGCATTGAGAAGCCTTGTGGACAGATGAAGGCTGAGTTGGCTTTAACAGTGTTCCTGTTAGGGCTCAGCAGTGCCGGGCAGTAGCTCAAAAAAATGTCATGATGCTTCCAATGGGAGTAAATTTTCTTTTCAGATTTCACTTTTTCCATGGTACTGTGCTGTTTCTTACTCATAACACTTTCAAATTAACTTTTTGGGTTATTTCCCTACACCAATAACCAATTCACCAACACCTCAGACAGACACCAACTGGGTGTCTAAAGATTCTATTTATTTCTGACACTAACTACCCAGTAGGACAGACCCCATAGGTTAAGGGCTCAGTCCTGCAAGACTGCCTCCACTTTGAATGCCAGTTGCAAGTCCTGGACTGCCTATATTTCTGACTGACCTGCTACAAATCGGGTGTCCCCACACCCCCTTCCTTGGGTTCCATAGTTTGCTAGAATGGCTCACAGCACTCAGTAACATATTTGCTTATATTTACTGGTTGATTATAAAGGATACGACTGGGGAACAGCCAGATGGAAGAGATGCATAGGGCAAGGTAGGAAGGAAGAGCTTCCAGACTTTCTCCAGTGTATCTGGAGTGTATCCACAGCCTGGAAGCTCTCTGAACCCCATCATTTAGGGGTTTTATAGAGGTTCCATTACCTAGATGATTGGCCAGTGGTAACTAACTCATCTTTAGCCCCCTGCCCCTCCCTGGAGGCCCCCTGGTGGAGCTGCAAATTACAACCCTGTAATCATGCTTTGGTTCTTCTGGCAACCAATCCCCATCATGAACCTATCTAGGGGCCCCTAGCCATCAGTCATTTTTCTTAGCATTCAGAAAATATTCTCTCATCACTAAGATTCTAAGGGTCTTAGGAGCTCTGGTCAGGAACTGAGGACTAAGACCAAATACTATAACAAAAGATGCTCTTATCACCCCTGTTACTCAGAAAATTACAAGGAGTTTAGGAACTCTATGCCAGGATGAAGACCTGGGTTGAAGACCAAATATATATTTCGTACTAAATCACAGTGTCACACAAAGTTTGGAAATAGACAGCACACAGCTCTATCGCAAGTGGAAGTGTAACAGAAGTACTAAAGTACATATATAAATATAAGTATAAATAAAAAGTAAAATATCCCCAAATGGGCCAGGCACGGTGGCTCAAGCCTGTAATCCCAGCACTTTGGGAGGCTGAGACGGGCGGATCACGAGGTCAGGAGATCGAGACCATCCTGGCTAACACGGTGAAACCCCGTCTCTACTAAAAAAAAAAATACAAAAAACTAGCCGGGCGAGGTGTCGGGCGCCTGTAGTCCCAGCTACTTGGGAGGCTGAGGCAGGAGAATGGCGTAAACCCGGGAGGCGGAGCTTGCAGTGAGCTGAGATCGGGCCACTGCACTCCAGCCTGGGCGACAGAGCGAGACTCCGTCTCAAAAAAAAAAAAAAAAATCCCCAAATGGGTAGGGTGCCAATTCCGGAGCCACATGCCTGAGTTTGAATCCTGCCTCTGCTGCTTGCAAGTTGTGTGCCTTTGAGTGAGTTACTGAAATTCTCTGTAACTTAATTTACTCATTTTAAAATGGAGATGATAATAGTAATACTGTATACCGCATAAAATTATTAAAATAATTTTAAATTTAATAGAAATAATTTCAGAAAAATGCCTGGCTGATATACAGTTACATACATTTCATGTTAATTATGATCAAAGTACTATTTATTTTTAATATGATTTTTTTCTGAAATGTATTAACATACCTTCTTGCCTTCTTATGTGGTAAGGAATAGAATTCAATAGATTTTTCATTCAACAAGTTTTTAATGAGTGCATCCTATTAAAATAGTATGTACTAGTGACCGAGTATACAATGGTACATCAAGGAGACATGGTTCCTGCATTCCTACTCTATTATTTCCTTTCAGTATTGAGGTCACCATTCTGAGTATCTGTTATTGTATTATACAAGGATGACCCTGGGGGAGCCTTTTTTAAATGGACTAATTTTTAAATCATTGTCTTGCATCTTTCATGGTGATGGTTATTTGACTATTTTAAAGTATAATTACTGGGCAAGGGACGATTTTAAAAATAGTTCTTTACATATGAATGTTAACAACTTTCTGTGGTTTGTAGTTCAGATTTTAAAGTATCTCTTTATCACAGTGCTATTCAGTTTAGCTTTCCTGGCCAAAGAAGTGAGAATAATTTAATAAAAGGGAATCATTCTTACAATAAACAGTTTTTATGATAGATTTGTATTAGTCACGCCATGCTTTGAGAATACAATTATACTTCATGTTCATTCCTTTAAGAGACAGAACACTTTGTTTGCTAAGCAGGAATCCATTGGTGTACTTTTGTTTCTCATAAACAGCTGAATGTTTTTGCCAAATATTTTCATTCAGAGAGACCTGTGAGATAAGAAATTTTGTGGATCACGAGAAAATTCAGTCCTGAAGAAATGCATAATTACACCTTAGTGTATACTTTAAAGAAGAGTAAGCTCTTATCTGGCATGAACACTACTACTGCTGTCCAATTTCAATGTTTGTTGTCTCTCAAGGGTAGTTCTTGCTGCAAGTATTACTTTATAGATTAGCAGGTAACACAGCAATCTACATGTAAAATGGCATATTGATTTCTTGAAGTTTTTAGAGATTTGCTGCTCTGTAACAACAGTAAAATTAGTTTGTAAGAAAACAATATATAGATCATTATATTAATAGCTTGTTTTCTAGGATATTTTGGTAGTTTTTTTTTTCTTAGATTGTTGCCAAAGTTCATTTGGCTAGTCTTTAAATCTCAAGAGTAAACATATATAAGTGGAAATATGCATAAATGAGGAGTATTCTTGTAGTCCTCAATGAAAAAATGCATAGATTGCCAAAATGAATGATTTGAAATAATGGTAGATTGTGGATTCCTTAGCAGATTGATAAATCAAGCACGTTGTCACATGTATCCTTCATTACAATAAAAATATCAGTTCCCTACATTTTGCCAGCCTTGGCTATAAACAGCAAATGGAGTCCACTTCTTAAATTTTGAAAGTTGCCTGTGGATTTGACCTTCTATGTGAATGACATGTCTGTGGTCTGCTTTGGATATGGGTGATATGGGCATCTGTACTGGGCAGTGTTACAACACAGGATAAGCTTTGCTTGCTTTTTTTTTTTTTTTTCGGTCAAGCTCAAGATGTAGACTTCAGTGTCTGAGGGCATTCTTGTTTTTGAACACTGAATTCAGCATTTGTAAGCATTCTGGTTTTTGAATCATAGAAATGTTTGATCTGCAGCACTTGACATTAGATTGCTTTTAGGAAGCGAAATTGACTCAAACTTCAGTCATTTCTAATAATAGTAATAGCCTGTTACAGTTTATGAAGTGCTTTCATGGCTCTTACTTTGTTTCATCCTTATAATCCTGTGGAGTAGAGAGTGCAGGTCTCATTACCGCCTCTTTAATGTGAGAGCATTGATTTGTGCTTGTAATATTAGCTTTACTTGGGCATTAGAATGACCAATATTTTAACATGGGCATTTCTGTTGAGTCTTCAGACTTGAAGATAATTCATTTGAAATAATCTTATAAGATCATATCATATGACTTCTTGTACCTCTTTTAAATAACAGCTTGAAGAGTTTTCAAGTAGTTCTGATTTCTGTTATGATCAGTGATTTTTTAAATAGGAATATCATAGATAAGTAAGTTTTGCTATCTACCACTTTATCAAAGAATAGTTATAAATGAGCTCCTTGATCTCCCTCAATAATAAAATTTAGACTAGTAATTGGAATTAGCGCTATTAAAATTCAGACATAGTATCACTTTACTTTGAAATGTACGTAAGTTGAGAAACTGTAATGCAAATTTGAAATTGCCTTTAAATCGCCAAGTGCCAGATTAAACATAGCACTTTTACCCACCAGTTCTAGAGGGCTGTCTGTAAATTGAAAGCACAAATGTTGAAGGTAGTAAAACATTCTAGAATGTGCCAGTTTGCCTTTTCATTGCCAAAGAAGTAAAGTTTCTGGAAAGCAGGAAGATATTAAAAAACAAAAACAGAACTCAACACCTTTTCAAGTGATGGATGTGATGTCAAACAGGGTGCTCATTGGACTTTACTCCATTTCCCTTCCTCTCCAAGCTGCCCTGTCCCTCTGCCTCCAGCCTGCTGACAGTTCCTGTCATTGCTGGTGAGAGGTGATATGTATCGCTGATGTGATGGGAGAAGGAAGGGATAAGAGAGGAAAACTACTCTTTTGTCTTCTTCATAGCTGAAAATTATGTTCTTGAGAAACACAATCGCATAATTTGTTCATAAAAATATAATGCTTGTTTGATTTAGAGAAATAAAAGGTCAGGAAGGACTAGAGAAATATTTGAAGTGAAACTTTCATCTTTGGATATTTTTAGGAAGAGTCAGATAATTTCCCTCAATTCGTGGGATGGCTATTGTCCACTTTTGCACATATTCCGCCTCCTGTCTGAGGCATTCACAGCTGGCTTTGGATTTCTGTGTCTCCTACAGCTTCTGTGAATCTGAAAAGTTATTTCTAAAACTGTGGTCTGCAGCTGGGAGCAGTGGCTCATGCCTGTAATCCTAGCACTTTGGGAGGCTGAGACGGGCAGAATGCTTGAGTCCAGGAGTTGGAGATCAGCCTGGCCAACACAGTGAGACTATGTCTCTATTTCGTAAAAACAAAGAAAAGAAAAATAAAATTATGGTCCATGGAATATACATTAATGAAAACTAATTGTTAAAATTAGGAAAAATGTCCTTGGTCAAATCTTTTTGGGGTGAGCTGCATATGTGCATCTCTCCCATTTCCCCCTAACCAGTAGAATCTCAATGTTCATTTGCTAATGATTAAAAGCTCTTGGTCTTTTGCTGTTAAAATTAAATCTGCCATCACATCTCCCAGATTTACTAGATTAAGAACAAATTTTGGACTCTGTGGAACATAAGTTGGGGAAATGTTGGTATATTAGCTGTCTGTTGTTGTGTAAAAAATTACCGCAAAATAAGCTGCTTAAAACAGCACGTCACGGGTTTATTGTCTCCGTTTCTGTGTGGTAAGAGTCTGGGTATGGCTTAGCTGGGTGCCTCTGCTTCCAGGTCTCTCTTCAGTCCGCACAGCCAGCCAGGCCTTCTCTTGTTTCATCTGAATGCTCCACTGGGAAGGGATCTACTTCTGAGCTCACATGGCTGTTGGCAACATTCTGTTTTTCGAGTCTCTTGGACTGAGAGCCTCTCACAGACACTCAAGGGAAGAAGATTCCACAACAAAGTAAATATGAATAGGCAAGGGAGTCATGGGAACCACCTTAGAGTTTGCCAACCATTGTTGGTATCAAACTTAATGTCCAATTATGTCATGGTGATTAAACTATGTGATACGGTTTTCCATAAAGAATAACAGTTGGCTGGGCATGATGGCTCATGTCTGTAATCCCAGCACTTTGAGAGACTAAGGCAGGCAGATCACTTGAGCTCAGGAGTTCAAGACCAGCCTGAGAAACATGGTGAAACCCCAACTCTACAAAAAATACAAAAAAAATTAGCCAGGATTGCCTGAGCCTAGGAGGTCGAGGCTGCGGTGAACCATGATCTTGCCACTGCATGCCAGCCCAGGTGACAGAGTGAAAACCTGTCTCCAAAAAAAAAAAAATAGTGAACTTAGCATGTAGTGCATGTCAACAGCTACCTTAGGATTTAAAGATTTATAAACAGTATTGATAATGATGATGATTAATGATAGTACATGGCGATGATAAGCAAGCCTTATTGGTTGTTGCTCATGTGAGACACTGGAGTAAGCACTTTGCCTGTAGTATCTTTTCAAATCTTCACATAAGTCTCCTTTTCTATATAACAGGTCGAAAAGTTATGTAAACAGAGCACTGTAGATTGTTTTCAAACAGCTCACTAGAAAATAGACAATTTATATCACTGATTATATTGTATGACAAGTAACTTCTTTATATAGAATGGGAGACCAGAAAAGGACACTGCACTTTTTGCTTGGGAGATTTAGAGAGGCAGACCTAAAGAATTATTTTCAAAGTCCGAATAGGATTTCATGAAGTTTTAAGACAAGGACAGAGACAGGGCTCAGTATAAGTAAAGGTAGATAGTCAGGTTTATGTAATGGTAATATTTCATAATCCTCTACTAGTAACATTCCAGAAGGCAGAGCTTTTGCTGTGTAGCCATGAGCAGAGATGTTGATGTTCATGTGAACAGCAAAGCTGGAGAGTAGATTGTCAATAAGGTGGTAGCAACAGTAACAGATGGCAATTATTTGGTTATATTTTTTATTATTTATTTATTCCCGGCGTCTTTCCAAAATGGCTCTGAAGCAGCTGCTGATCTGACGCTCCACTTGCTTTATTCTTATTTAGCCTGCAGGCTGTGCTAGGCAGACTTGTTTCCATCCAGCACTCGCTCTCACTCCAGTTGCAGTCTCCAAGTTCCACCCTTCATCATGTGCCCCTGGAAAGGCAGTCAGTGCCCAGGAGGCCGTGGGGCATGAGGGCGGTGGCACAAGAGGGTTTCAGCATGTGTTTCTCTGGCCTCCTATCAGCTGGAACCTGCTGCCAGTCAGGCGGGACTTAGGCCAGGACCAGTCCTTGCCCAGATATGCCCCTGGGACTATGGCAGAGCCCTGAGCGAGGTGCCAGCAATGTACGGTTTCCCACACACAGGGCCAGTTGACAGATCAAAGGAGGTCAAGCTGAGTGAATAAGTCTGGTCCCATTTACTGGTTCTCTGGGATAGGAGAGTGATATCCAAGGCTCACAGCAAAGACTGGGGCTGAAAAAGTAGGAACCTTGTGTCTTTTCTGGAAGTCCTTCCCTTGAGCAGAGATGGCAGCAAAAAGGCAGGGTCCTTTTGCAGTGAAATTTAGTTTAAAAAGCATGATATCAAGGAATTGGAAGTCCAGTATTTCTTCTAACTTCGTCACTAGTTAGCTTTTTTATTTTGGACAAGTCACTTACATGGACAGTTTTGTTTTCTGTAAATTAAAAAAATAAGGATGGATTCAGTGATCTATATTATCTTTAAGTTTTAGGTTTTAATATTTTTAAATGTTCCTTCAAAACTATTATTTTAGGTAAGTTATTCCATTCCCTACCAGGTACAGATGTAAATATATAGATACATACACAAAATTTGTGGTTATTTCTTTGAAAATACTTTTGCTAACTTCAAAGTAAACTGGTTGGCTCATGAAAAATTAAAGAAATTCAACAAATATAGAGTTATTTGGACTGCCAACATTATATGGAATGGAGATTTTATTGTCTTTCTTCGTGTATTGTCTTGTCCATTTTGTGATACTATCACAGGATAGTACAGACTAGGTAATTTATAAAGGATAGAAATTTATTTCCTCAATCACCTGAAAGCTGACATGTCCAAGAGCAAGAGGCCAGCATCTGGTGAAGGCCTTCTTGCTGTGTCATCCAAGGGCAGCAGGTAGAAGGACAAGAGTGGGCAAGAAAGAGAGACAAAAGGGGCCCAAACTCAGTTTTTTATAAGCTATCCACTCCCAAGATGATGAACCCACTCCTACCATAATGCCATTAATCCATTCATGAGGGCAGAGCTCTCATAACCTGATCAGTTTTTAAATGTCTCTCTCCTTAATACCACTAAAATGGTAAGTAAATTTCAACATGAATTTGAGAGATGATAAACATTCAGACCATAGCAGTCATCATTCCAGTGACTGAAACTAGATAATTAGGGAAAGGAATGGCAAATTTTAATGCTTCCAGAATTTATTTTTAAAAGTAAATTCAAGGCAAATTTTTAAATATGTCTTTACATTATACAAAAGGAGAATGCACAGTTATTTTCAAGACGTATTCATTGTTAAAACATTGGGAAGAAGATATTACCAAAGAGAACTCTTGAAACGTTTGCTTATTATCTTATGATTATGGTAGCTATAAATTCCTTAATTGCATCTATACCTATCTTTACATGCTGGGCAATTATACCAACAATAACATGCATTCTGGGTTTTTTTCCCACTAATATATCTATCAGTAAGATTTTTCATGTATTTGCTTTTACAATTATAAGGAATATATGTGCCTTGTTTTAAAATAGACATCACAGATAGTCATAAAGAAGAACATAGGCTGGCCGTGGTGCCTCTCACCTGTAATCCCTGTGCTTTGGGAGGCTGAGGTGGGAGGATCGCTTGACTTCAGGAGTTTAGGATCAGCCTGGACAACATAGCGAGACCCTGTTTCTACAAAAAATTAAAAATTAGCCACATGTGGTGACATGCAGCTGGGTCCCAGCTACTCAGCAGGCTGAAGCAGGAGGATCAATAGAGGGAGGATTAGGCTGCAGTGAGTCATGATTGTGCCACTGCACTCCAGCATGGGCAACAAAGTGAGACCCTGTCAAAAAAAAAAAAAAAAGAAAGGAAGAAAAAACATTGCTTTCTTCTTTCTCTATTTTAGCCGTGTTAACATATTTCTTACCCTTTTCTGTGTGTTTACATAACAATATATTTTTCTTTTTTAAAAAAATAGTTACTTTATTTTTTTTAACAATACATAAATGCATTTTAAGGCCATGTGATTTTATTAATTTGTTGAGTCTTTTCAACAGGCAATGACCAGTTTATTTGTTGTCCCAAATGAAGTTCAAGAAAAGTGGATATTTATGTGAGATACCAGAAATGCAGTAGAAAACAAATATTTTTCCATTAAATGGTCACAAATTTTATATCAAAATCTAGTAACATCATATTCCAACATGAATCAGTCATTTGCTTCCTTTTATCACAAAATATTCATAAAATGTACTACTAAGATTTTTAATGAAGAGAAAACTTTTGTGTAGAAAACAGAGTGGTCTCCTATAGCTTTTTGTCTCTTTTTTCTTTCGAACTCACTGTGGTCATGAGATTCTGTTAGTAGATAATGGGTTTGTTCAGCCTTGTTACATATCATTGTTTTAATTTTTGATATATATCTAAAGCTGAATAATTCCTTAAACCTTTTGATTCTGAAACCTCAGCTTGGGTGCCCTCAGGAAGAGAATGCTCTCCTTCACAAAATAATTAACTGCTCCCTGATCTACCACTTACTTCCTGGTACACGAATGAATACACACGCTGTGTCTGGCATCTAAATTAAAATATTTTAGGCCAGGAATGGTGGCTCACGCCTGTGTTCCTAAAACTTTGGCAGGCCAACAAGGGAGGATAACTTGAGGCCAAGAGTTTGAGACTAGCCTGAACAATGTTGTGGTACTCTATCTCTACAATTTTTTTTTTTAATTAGCTGGGCATGGTGGTGCACACCTGTAGTCCTAGCTGTTTGGGAGGCTGAGGCAGGAGAATCACTTAAGTCCAGGATTTCAAGGCTTCAGTGAGGTATGATCGTACCACAGCACTCCAGCCTGGATGACAGAGTAAGACCTTGCCTCTTACAAAATAAATAAATAAGCAAACACATAAATAAATAATTCAAAGTATAGGACACTGTAAATAATATTTAGGAATACGTTTTCAAAATTCTACATTGTTGTGTATTATCTAATTTATATGGTAAACTGTAGAAACACTCCTATCAGAAGTCACATAGCTCAAATCATTAGCTGATTTTCCTTTTCGTCTTCTTTTGTTTTGATATTTTTATTATCCAACTATAAAAATGGGGTGAACTTATCTTCAAATGTTTTCATTTTTATTGCATTATATTTTACATAGAATCAAATTTCCAGTTACAATTTGATGAATTTGGTAAATGTATGTAGTGTGAAAACCACCTCCACAATCAAGATGTAGAACACTTTCATCATCTCAGAAAGTACCCTGGTTTCCTATAGCAGTCAAGTAAACATTTTATTTCTTACTATTAATTGTTGTTCTTTCACATCTTAGTCAATCTAGAATAGTAGGATTTCAAATAATAAAATGCTGCATAGAAAACAAAATTTCTATCTTAGGAGATATTCTAGACCAGAGGTTGGTAAACTTTTTCTGTAAAGGGCTAGATAATAAATATTTTTGCCCATGAAGTCTCTGTTGCAACTATACAAATCTGTTGTTTCAATGAAAAATCAGCCACAGACAGCATTTCAACAAATGGATGTGGCCAGATTTGGTTCATGGAGCACAATTTGCCAACCCCTGTTCTAGACCTTTGCAGTTCAGCTGTTCTTACTAATAACCAATGAGTTGTAATAAAGCATTTAGTTCAATGAGATTTTCAAAGGAAAAATAGATAATGAAATAATTTGTAATATTATAATTTAGTATACTTGTCTTTAAAGTTATTATTTCTGAAAGTATCCAATGTATGATATTCTAAAACCTGCAAATGTAGCTAGAGTAAGTTCATGTTACACAATTTTTGTAGTAGTTGCAAAGAGATAATGAAAGAATAGTTTGGAATATTTATGTGTATTGCAATTTGTAATAAAGTGCAAATTGTAGATCCTAAATCATACCACTAACTGATAAAATGTTTGCAAATTGTTGACTTCTGTCACCCTGTATTTTCTTTTCATGTAATATTGCTAAATACAGATTTCTTTTTCCTGTACTAAATGGCAATCCTTTCTTAAAAGAATAATCCATCTTTGTTTTGTGAGTCTCTTAAAACCATCTGAACAACTCTACTAAATCCTGCAGGTTTGAGAGTTTGTGGAATCAGATTGTCAGTCCTGGGGCTAATTTAGCACATGGACAGACTAGGCTTTTACATATTGGAAGGCTACCTTCTGAACATGTGTCCTTTCTCATAGGCATTTCTTCCCTCCTTAAAAGCCCAACTTGCTAATGTTATATTGTATTTATTAAACTTTAGGGGGGTTAAAACCTAGTAATCTAGTAAAAACTCAACCTAAATTTATTACTTCACACATTGTCAACAAATGACCTCTTCATAGGAACTACATGAAGTCAACAATTTTTTTAAAAAATGAGTCATTTGTGATTTTATGGTAATAATAGTGTAAAAATGAATGCTAATGTAAGAAAACTATTTTTAGAGTAAGTGTTATGTTAAATGGCTTACCTTTTGACTTAAAAGTTAGCAATGTGTAAAGTTGCCAATAATTGAAACAAAACAAGGTTTACAGAAAATAATTGATACTATAAAGGATTTCTTTTTAAAATTCCATTTGTATTTGCTTTGATTTTGAACACGAATTCCCTCGAAATTTGTTTTGAGACATGTATACTGTATTTGTTTACAACATTTGATGCATTGTCATCTTTAAATTTATATAATAGATTGAGAGTAATTTTGTGCCCATAACTTATTGTTTCGTACTTTGGGGTTTTAACATATAATCATAATTTTCAACATTAATCAGTTCACATGTACTAAATTTTATTTCTATATTTATATTTCAAATATAGTTTCCCCTTTTGGCTCCTTTAACAAAATATTTAATGAAGGAAATAGGAATATCAGTACAAGAGTGGATAGCAAAATAGCACTTTATGATTCCATAACTCAAATTTTTTTGAAGAAGGTTTCTAAATTTCAGGTGTCTTCAGCCGTATTGTAAGATTTCAAATAATCTTACAATTTATTGGAGAAGATAAAGGTATTGAAGGACAAGTTATTTGGGCTGACAAGATGGGAATATTAAAAGTATACGTAACAGATTCTGAAAAACTAGGACATGTACTTCAGATGTTAGGTTTCTGTCTGTAATTCTTAAAGGCTAAGACATTTGTCTAGTATAGCACAAGATAAGTTTGAGTTTCATTGCTGCCAGCTGTTTAAAAACCATGGCAGTCTTCTGTGAACACTCTTGGTCCTCTAAAATGCAGCATGTGTAATGTTTACTGACAAGTGAGGATATGTAGATTGTCAGGTTGCAGACAATAAGTTCAAACTTATCAAAATCTATCCAACTGTATTCTTGCATTCATTTGTACTGGTTATTAGTACAGTCTTCTTGGATGTAGAAATGCAACATTCATTGCATTCATTTTATGAATTATATAATCTTGTTTTAAAAGTCCTAGATGCTTGGCCGGTTTTGAAACTTTCATCATCTTGTAGAAGTCTATTACAGGATTTATTCTGCAAGTTTCCCTTCAAGGAAGATTTTATTTTTTAACTTCTAAATTGTTTGATGATTCAGATTGTTCATGCAAGCCTATCCCAGGTTTTAGTAGCTAAACAAGCTATTATATAGACAAGCCTGAGCTTTGGAAGGCAACTTGGTTGTACTAGTGAGAACATTTAAATAGTAGTTTATTTCTGCTAGTTCCACCCAGTCTTTAACTCACTCCTGCCAGCCACCAGTTTTCCTCCCATGCCATGAAAGCTTCTCATTTACAACCAATGACTATTTTAGGAACCACACCGTAATGAAATAAGGCTGGAGTCTTGGGGGATGTAGGGAGCTGAGACTGCCC
>NC_045441.1:81241666-81251214 GCF_002776525.5 Piliocolobus tephrosceles | reverse complement strand
TGGCTGGTACCGGTTGTTCCTTTCCATGTTTAGGGCTTCCTTCAGGGTCTCTTGTAAGGCAGGCCTGGTGGTGACAAAATCTCTAAGCATTTGCTTATCTGTAAAGAATTTTATTTCTCCTTCACTTATGAAACTTAGTTTGGCTGGATATGAAATTCTGGGTTGAAAATTCTTTTCTTTAAGAACATTGAATATTGGCCCCCACTCTCTTCTGGCTTGTAGAGTTTCTGCCGAGAGATCTGCTGTCAGTCTGATGGGCTTCCCTTTGTGGGTAACCCGACCTTTCTCTCTGGCTGCCCTTAAGATTTTTTCCTTCATTTCAACTTTGGTGAATCTGGGAATTATGTGTCTTGGAGTTGCTCTTCTGGTGGAGTATCTTTGTGGCATTCTCTGTATTCCCTGAATTTGAATATTGGCCTGCCCTGCTAGGTTGGGGAAGTTCTCCTGGATGATATCCTGAAGAGTGTTTTCCAATTTGGTTCCATTTTCCCCCTCACTTTCAGGCACCCCAATCAGACGTAGATTTGGTCTTTTTACATAATCCCATACTTCTTGCAGGCTTTGTTCATTTCTTTTTCTTCTTTTTTCTTTTGGTTTCTCTTCTCGCTTCCTTTCATTCGTTTGATCCTCAATCGCTGATACTCTTTCTTCCAGTTGATCGAGTCGGTTACTGAAGCCTGTGCATTTGTCACGTATTTCTCGTGTCATGGTTTTCATCTCTGTCATTTCGTTTATGACCTTCTCTGCATTGATTAGTCTAGCTGTCAATTCTTCCACTCTTTTTTCAAGATTTTTAGTTTCTTTGCACTGGGTACGTAATTCCTCCTTTAGCTCTGAGAGGTTTGATGGACTGAAGCCTTCTTCTCTCATCTCATCAAAATCATTCTCTGACCAGCTTTGATCCGTTGCTGGCGATGAGCTGTGCTCCTTTGCAGGAGGAGATGCGCTCTTATTTTTTGAATTTCCAGCTTTTCTGCCCTGCTTTTTCCCCATCTTTGTGGTTTTATCTGTCTCTGGTCTTTGATGATGGTGACGTACTGATGGGGTTTTGGTATAGGTATTCTTCCTGTTTGATAGTTTTCCTTCTGACAGTCAGGACCCTCAGCTATAGGTCTGTTGGAGATTGCTTGAGGTCCACTCCAGACCCTGTTTGCCTGGGTATCAGCAGCAGAGGTTGCAGAAGATAGAATATTGCTGAACAGCGAGTGCACCTGTCTGATTCTTGCTTTGGAAGCTTCCTCTTAGGGGTGTACTCCACCCCGTGAGGTGTGGGGTGTCAGACTGCCCCTAGTGGGGGATGTCTCCCAGTTAGGCTACTCAGGGGTCAGGGACCCACTTGAGCAGGCAGACTGCCCCTTCTCAGATCTCAACCTCCGTGTTGGGAGATCCACTGCTCTCTTCAAAGCTGTCATCAGACACAGTCGTTGGCGTCTGCACAGGCTTCTGCTCCTTTAGCTGAGCCCTGTCCCCAGAGGCGGAGTCTACAGAGACAGGCAGGTTTCCTTGAGCTGCTGTGAGCTCCACCCAGTTCGAGCTTCCCAGCGGCTTTATTTACCTACTTAAGCCTCAGCGATGGCGGGCGCCCCTCCCCCAGCCTCGCGCTGCCTTGGTTAGAATGCCGCAGACTGCTGTTAGCAAGGAGGGAGGCTCCCTGGGCGTGGGACCCTCCCGGCCAGGTGTGGGATATATTCTCCGGTGTGCCGGTGTTACAGCGCAGTATTGGGGTGGGAGTTACCCGATTTTCCAGGTGTTGTGTGTCTCAGTTCCCCTGGCTAGGGAAAGGGACTCCCTTCCCCCTCGCGCTTCCCAGGTGAGGCGATGCCTCACCCTGCTTCAGCTCTCGCTGGTCAGGCTGCAGCAGCTGATCCGCACGGATTGTCCAGCACTCCCGAGTGAGATGACCCCAGTACCTCAGTTGAAAATGCAGAAATCACCGGTCTTCTGTGTCGCTTGCGCTGGGAGATGGAGACTGGAGCTGTTCCTATTCGGCCATCTTGCTCCGCCCCCACCTTTACCAGTTTCTTATGCATCTTTCCAGAGAGCCAATATGCAAGGAGAAGCACCCATTTTTTATGCAAATAATACCTAATATGTCCTCTGTTATTTATTTTGTCTTTTCCATTAACAATATGTTGGCCGGGCGCGGTGGCTCAAGCCTGTAATCCCAGCACTTTGGGAGGCCGAGACGGGCGGATCACGAGGTCAGGAGATCGAGACCATCCTGGCTAACACGGTGAAACCCCGTCTGTACTAAAAAAAAAATACAAAAAACTAGCTGGGCGAGGTGGTGGGCGCCTGTAGTCCCAGCTACTCGGGAGGCTGAGGCAGGAGAATGGCCTAAACCCGGGAGGCGGAGCTTGCAGTGAGCTGAGATCCGGCCACTGCACTCCAGCCCATGCGAGAGAGCGAGACTCTGTCTCAAAAAAAAAAACAAAAAAAACAAACAAAAAACAATATGTTATGGTTGGTTCCATATTAGTACCTAGCGATTTATTAGCCTTATTGGTGCATTTTGTATCTGTACTGTAACTCCAGTTCTTTCCTGGAGTTTGAAGTTATTTTTAGTCATTTGCTACAAACAATATCACAATGAATCTGCATGCCCATAAGTCTTTGTATGTATAAATATACAATAAGGTTGGGTGCGGTGGCTCATGCCTGTAATCCCAGCACTTTGGGAGGCTGAGGGAGGTGGATCACTTGAGTCCAGGAATTCTAGACTAGCCTGGACAACATGGCAATCCTCCGTCTCTATAAAAAATATAAAAATCAGCCAGGTGTGGTAGCATGTGCCTGTAGTCCCAGCTACTTAGGGGCCTGAAGTGGGAGGGTTGCTTGAGCCCGGGAAGTAGAGGCTGCAGCGATTTGTGATTGTGCCACTGCACTCCAGTCTGGGTGACAGAGCCAGATCTTATCTCAAAAAAAAAGTGTATATCTATATCGATATATATATGATAAACACCCAGAATAAAGTTGCCATTGGTCACTCTCTGAAACTTCTGAAAAATAACCAATGGCTTCCAAGTTCAGTTCAACCAGTTAACTCAACACATTAAGCATGTATTGATCCTTGGGACTTTCACCACTCAGACATGGCCTCTGCCTTAAATAGGTTAGGGCCACTTTCATGTGATGGTGATGCTTCACGCCAAAATGCTGGGTGACAAATCAGAGGTGCCGTTGAATCTTGAGAAAGTCCACAACAGGAGAAATAACTTGTAACTTCAGTAATCAAGGGAAAATTAGAGGATGGGTTGAGATTAGAATTAGATATGGGAAGTGGCAGAGAAGGGCATGTGGGGAGGGTGCCTGGAAGCATGGATGCACCAAAGTGCATGAAGGACATACTACATTATGTCACATGGACCTCCTCACCATACCCGTGACAGGTCAGGCCCACCCTGTCTCAAAACGTGAGCATCGGCTGTACCCACTGCCTGAATCACTTCCCACAGATTTCTTATGGCTTGCTCTCTTTCCAGGACATTGGGGCTCCTCAGCATGGGCCTGGTTATTTGCTTAGTTTGTTTGTCTGTTTATTTTCAGAGACAGGGTCCTGCAGGAGAGCGAGACAGGGTAAAGAGCAGTGATGCAATCATAGCTAACTGCAGCCTTAAATTCCTGGGCTCAAGTGATCCTCCTGCCTCTTGAGTAGCTGGAACTACAGGTGCACACCACCAAACCCAGCTTTTTTTTTTTTTTTTAATTTTTTGTAGATATGATGTTTTGCTATATTGCCCAGGCTGGACTCAAACTCTTGAGGGCCAGCGACCTTCCTGCCTTAGTCTCCCAGGTAGCTGAGAATACAGGTGCATACCACTGCACCCAGCATGGACCCTGCAAGTTTGCACCAGTGCAGCAAGTGTTGTTCTGTTGTGTCTGAAGCAGATGTCTCATGTTCTTGTACCTTGCTATTTCTTTTCATGCCACCATAAAAGTACCTCTAATGTTGACACTTAGGGCACACCTGGCTCCTCCCTGGTGTCTTACACTGCAATGGCTATTCTGGCTCCTTTGCCATCTGCCCAAGGGCAAAGCTGACCTGTTTCTTAGCTACAATGCAGCTGATATCTGGCTGTTATTTCCAACATGATTTTATGAAGGCTGGACATTTGGGGATGGGCAGGACAGAACAGAGGTATCACACACTTCTCTTCAAAGTGCTCTGCTCAGAGCTTAGAGGATCAGTCTCAGTGTGGGGGAAAGGGATCCTTTATCTTTATTTCCTGTGCATCTCTCTCTGACTAGGGCTGGATTCTCTATTTCCCTAGTGATTATACCCCAGGGTTGCTACCTGGAATACAGGCCCTACAACCCCAGGGCTCAGGAAGGAATGTTCTCTCCCTGTGAGAATCTAAGCTGCCCGGGAAGTCTCATCTTATGTCTTGGAGTCCACCTTCCATCCCCCAGCCACAGGACTGGGGACTCTGCCCTCCGGCCCCAGTAGACAATCACAGCATATAACGTTTATACAAGGTAGAGCTCTGGGTGACAAATCAGAGGCACAGTTGAATCTTGAGAAATTTCACATTAAGAAGAAATTACTTGAGAAATTTCGCAATAAGGAGAAATGACTTGTGGCTTCAGGGATTAAGGATCTGATCACAACCAACAGTCCGATATCAGTAATCCTTGTGAGATTTAGACTTACATATTACTGCAAGTTGGGTTTTATTGGTCCATTCCTTTGGAGGGTGAAGAATAGCTTTCAGCACACACCCTTTCTTCAGTTCTCTGAGTTCCTAAAAACTGCTGATCAAGAACAGGGGGAAGCTTCATTGTGCAGTCTCTATGTTCCCTGAATCAATAAACATCTTCCTCAAAGAAGCCACAGAGCTTCAGAAACATGGCTCTGCTAAAACATGCACCCGGCTTACATTAAACCCTTTCTTCTTTTTGAAACATCAAGATGCAGGTTAATTTCATTGCTTGCCCCAGAACAGTGGGTAGGGACTTGTTTTATATTTATATAACAGAATTTGCCATTAAGTTGATTTTCCAAGAATAAAGAAACAGCCTCAAAGGTAAATTCAGGTCTCTTCCTTCAGTAAAGCTGAACAGCTGGAGGCTTTGAAATGAGTATTTTTATACTTCTGCCCGTCAAACATTTTTTTAAAAAAAATTGTCAAGTCTGGACATACCTATTTCTATGGCTCAAGTTAACTCGTTGAGAGGCAGCTGAAGTGTCATGCTCAATCAAAGAAGCCTGGTCTTCCTATGGTTGGGCTCTAAGCTGGTTTAACACATCTAAGTATAATAATTCATAGCCTGGAATCCTAGTAAGCAAAGGAAGAATTAATCCCCTTTCCAAGTGTGTTTTACACAGACTTTGCGTTGTCTAAATTCTACATTTTACGTAAGACCCAGTGTTACATAGAGATGCAGAAGGGGTGGGGAGTGGTGGTAAAAAAAATGGAGACAATCATAAGAAATGATCCTTGCTCTTAGGGCATATATTTTGTATAGCAAGAGAGGTAAACTGAGATAAACATATAAATAATAACAGATTTATGTGCTGTCTGCCAAGTGAGCTGAATAGAGATTGAGATGCAATATAAAAGTTCAGAGGAGAGATTAATTCTTGAGGTTTTATTTATCTAAAATTTAAATATTATATTAGATAAAATTTGAGAAAAGTTGATTAGTCAGGAAAGTGGTTCCCTTACTTGTATTTAAGGGCTGGTAGCTTGTATATCAATAGCTTTATGGTATAAATAAGAATATTAATAGCTTTGTTTTTTCATTTACAATATTCGTGTGCATCATAAACAGATTAAAGTATTTTATGTATGTTTTGGGGTTTACCATGATTCAGCTTTACTCATATTAAGTTCTTTAGCATTTTGAAATCCAAGGATAGGTTTTCTTTTGAAGTCTCAAGGTGAAAACAGAGGTTTCTCAGAGAAAACTCTGAATGAGTTGGGGTGGGTCCTGCTATAGTTTGCATGTTTCCCCCAGAATATGTTTCGGAACTTTGGTCCCTAGTGTGGCAGTGTTGGGAGGTGGGTCCTTTAAGGGGTGATGAGGTTGTTAAGAGAATTAATGCTGTTTTTGCAGGACTGGATTAATCCTCAAAGGAGTGAGTTCTTGCTCTCAGGGAACTGGATTAGTTACCAAGAGAGCGGATTGTGATAAACTGAGGTTGCCCGTCATGTTTTGCCCTTTTTGTACATGCCCACTTCATCCTTCCTCTTCTCCACAGCACGATGACACAATACCAAACTCTAGCCTGATCTTGGACTTCCAAGCCTCCAAAACCATCAACCAAAATAAACTTTTTTGTTTTATAAATGATTCACTTTCAAGTATTCTTTGATAGCAACAAAAAATAGACTAAGACAGGTCCATCCCTATAGACTGGGATGACACACAGGTGCCATCTGCCAAAGAAACTCTGCTTCAGATGTTCATACGAGGTGGTGGCTCTTGCTAGAAATGTCAGTTTATCAGTAGACATACTGCAGGCCAGATGTCACGCCAGGAACTGGAGATAGATACAAAGGCAGGTGATATGTGGCCATGTCCAGGTGCAGTGGCCCACGCCTGTAATCCCAGCATTTTGGGAAGCTGAGGCGGGAGGATTACTTGAGCTCAGGAATTTGAGACCAACCTGTGCAACATGGCAAGATCCTGTCTCTACAAAAAATTTAAAAATTAGCCAGGCATGGTGGTGCACGCCTGTAGCCCTAGCTACTTGAAGGCTGAGCTGAGAGGACCTCTTGAGCCCAGGAGTGTGAGGCTGCAGTGAACTGTCGTTGTGCCACTGCACTCTAGCCTGGGTGACAGAGTAAGATCCTTTCTCAAAAAGGGAAAAAAATGTGGCCCTATTTTGAGGAAATTGGTCTACCCCACCTGTGTGGGGCAGGTGGCAGCTGTCATGAAAATGAAAGACTTTGCTATGTTTATTTGTTAAGTGCAGTGCTGAGGTAAATCAGAGAACAGAGGAACCGTTCATTACCTGGACCGGGAAGGGGAGGGCAAGTCAGGGAAGCTTCTGGAGGCCTTGGCCCTGAGTATAGTTTTGAAGGATATGTAGGAGTCATCTGCTGAATAAGTATTAATAATTACAGGATATGAGACCATGTTGTTCCAATGAACTGAAATAAGAAAAAAAAATAACTACTGGTAATTTGATTGGCTGCTAACAGTTGACTAGAGCATAGAAAGGGATGGGAAGAAATAAGATAGTCACATGTTCTTTTATTCCTTGGAATTTGGACTTCAGGATAAAGCCCAGAGGATCTATTAAGATTTTTAGCAGAGAACTGGTTTAGATAATCAGATGATGTTTTATTTCCTGGTAATAGCCAGTATGAATTAAGTGCTGCTGTAGGCCAGATGTATGATTAAGCATTTTTCATGCATTATCTCATTTAATTCGCACAAATACCTTTCGAGTTAGGTGTGGCTATTGTATCAGGGTTCTAGAAGGAAACAAAGGGCAACACAAATGGGGCAATTGAGGGGTGTTCGATGAAGGGACTGTTTATGAAACTCTGGGCTGGGTTAAGTATGTGAAACCCCTTCAGGCTAGCAATAGTGTGGAAAATTTCACTACTCCTCCTGGGAGAATTCAGAGAAATTGGTTCTGGAACTGCCTGAGCAAGAGCTGTAGCCTTCTAAGGAAGAACTTAGCCAATACCATTTCCTTGTCCAGCTGGGAAGAAGCCAGGAGAACAAATATACTGAGCTCACTTTTCTCCTTCCTCATGATCATTTGGTCAGTTTGCTCCCCATTGGCCAAACCCAATTTGAGGCCAGGGGACAAGGACATTGTAATTATGTGCTCATTAAGGACAGCCTGTAGGGAGCAAAGAACAGGGTGAAGGACAGTCAAGAATGCATCAGAAGAGGCAAATTTAGAGTATCTATCTAGCAGAGTTTTACTACATGCATTTCACAGTCAAAGCCACTGAAGCTGAGCCCCAAATCACACATCTTGTAAGTGGCGGTCCTAGCTGACCCCAAAGAGGAAGCTCTTACATACTATGTGAAACTGTCTCTTCATCAGAATATGGAATAGGAATAGGAAGGGCAAACTTTGCAGCTAGGGGACCAGTTAATAGGTTCAAGACCCAGACGTGTTTAAGTCTGAGGGCTTGATGTGGCAGTAGCAGTGGGGACAAAGAAGGGAATGAATTAGAAACAGTGGAGGCAGAATGGACAGAACTTTGGGCCTCAATTTATTTTCTGTTTAAAAATAAATAAGAATATTATAGAAGATACAGACTGTCTTAGATCCTTGCCTACACGAAAGCTCTGTGATGACTCTTCTCTGTAGTGATTGTGGTATGTATTTATTTCATGAAATTAATGTATTTTTGAAAATATTCCCCAAATGCTTCTTTTGGAGATTCAAAGTTGCGATGCTTATTTACTACATTAGCAATGCCCAACTCCAATTTCAGGACAACCAAGATTGTCACCAGGTGTCACAAAGTGTCTTTAAAATTATCAAAATACCGATGTGCATGTCTTTTAATAGGCCTCTCCTCAAATAGAATGATGAGAGAAAAGAAAATACCAAAAGCATAGTGAAAATGATTCAGAAAACCTGGGCAGCAACCATAAAATTTAAAAGTATTACAATAATTCAATATGACCCAAAGCTTTTTTTTCTTGAATTTGCTCAATAATCGCCTCATTAATTTGCACTGATTCATAAGAGCATTTATTATTGAAGAAACATAAAATCCTCTTAGTTCATGTTTGAAAGTAATTGCCTATTTTTATCTCATGGAATGTTTTAAAAATTCACTTCAGTCAGGGCATTTCAGAAGAGCCTTTTCTTTCAGTGTTATTTATTACATGCCCTTAAGATTGGCTTTGACCACACCCCAGTTTGAGGTTTCTGAAAAAAGAAAAAAAAGAGTCCTTAGGATCCTGTAAGATAAATAGGCCATTCCCTTTTCACAGTCCCCCTCTCCCAACAGTTTCCATTTCCTGCTGTTACCCTGCAAGCCATCACAGCCTTCTAGCTAACTGCTCCATTTATGTGGCTACTGCCTTCCACCCTTTCCATTTTAAAACAAAACAAACCAACCAACAAAGCAGATAAGAGTTATTCTCATTTCAGCAACCAGACAGCATCAATCATTCTCTCTAATTTACTCAATGTTTTTGGAACCTTTTTCCAGAACAACCAGCCTATGTTTTCAGTTTACTTCCCATTCCTATCTTTGCTGTCATCCATCCCGCAACCTTATCCCTTTCAGTCTCCCTCACCAGGCTAACAAGTCACCATTCTGGACTTTGGACCTGCTGGTCCAGCCTACCATCCAATGCGAGCCCAACACTTGCCAGGCAACCTGTTCCCAAGTTCCCAGTCTTCTTGGGGAGGTGGTAGCACTACCTGCATTTTCCTGGCCACTTATTACAGTATGTTCTGGGGTAAATTAGTTTCTCTAGGCATTAGTTTTCTTTCTGTTATATGGGGATATGAATAATCTTACAACATTCTAAGTTGTGTAACCATTAAATGATATAATACATTTAAAACCATTAGAGTACCTAACCAATTATAACTGCTCAATAAATTATCATGTGTT
>NC_045441.1:81176900-81241656 GCF_002776525.5 Piliocolobus tephrosceles | reverse complement strand
AGAAAGAAAGAAAGAAAGAAAGAAAGAAAGAAAGAAAGAAAGAAAGAAAGAAAGAAAGAAAGAAAGAAAGAGAAACCTAGTTGGTTTAGGAAGGAAATGGGAAGAGTTTTCTCAGAAGCCTCTCATACAAACACTCATACTAATTTTTTCTTTCAAAAAGTAAAGAAATTAATACACTAACAAGAGCATATGTTGTCATTTTAAATATGTATGTATAATAATTTTTAACTTTATAGATTGACTTATTTCCCATCAAGTGCAAAGTATTTCTCTGACGTAAATCGCAGTTAGTCTTACCTTACTTGACCTAATTATGGTTGTAATTATGTCAATAAATATTTTCTCTTTAACACATATAGGAACATACCTGTATAATGTTTTGAGTATATATTAATACAAACAAATGCTTTAAAAGTTCTGAATATTATACCTTGACTTAAAACAGATTCTTATGATGAATCAGTGGGTTTTACCTTTAAGTTTTGAAAATTGGTAATAAACCAGCGTGGTTATGGAAATTCATCAAAATTGCCGATTTAGTCAGGCTTTGAAATTCATGTTTTATATTGTGTTGTCATCTAGCATTGGAATAATAACTACAAGTTTCATTAACTGAGAAGCAGAAACTAGCAAATGAAATGTAAACCAGTGAACTGTGAAAATGATATATTCACATATACTCTATTGAAAATGAGTTTTCATTCACTGCTAATGCAGATGTGATGTGATGGGATCATTGAGGTGGAATTATTTAAAGGGCTGTTTAAGAATTTGAGCACATATGATCTTCATACATTGAGTGAAGATTTTAGTGAAAAATATTTCCTTAGAATTACTGAGCATTAATACTTGAATCAATTAGTACTTAAGGTTAGCCTAGTCTGTCCCAGGAGTCAACAAACTTTTTCTTACAGGGCCAGGTACTAAATATCATAGCCTATGGGTCAAATGGTTTAATGCAACAGCAGCTGTAGGCAATACATGAGTGAATGGATGTAGCTGTTTTCCACCAAAATTTAATTACAAAGACAAATGGCTGGCTCTCAGGCCATAGTTTACTGACCCCATATCTCAGGCCCCTCATCATACACATAGTGAAACCAAGGCTAGAAAGCTTAAGTCACTTAATCAAGGAGAAATAACAAACTAGATAGTGCCAGAACCACTACCAGGCATTTAGTTTTGCCATATCACAAGTCTTCCAATATGCATGCTAATGCTCTAAGAACAAAAGTATGTTTCTCATATAGTATTTAGCCAAAGAATTCTAACTAGTTGGTTTACCACATCTGTTAATTTCACTTAAAGTTGTTATTTATCAGAAAACCATATTGTTTTTATTTTCTATGCAAAAAGAGAAAAAATAGAAAAAAATAAATCTGGTACTGTATATGAAAGTTAATTATTTGAATATTTTATGTCTTCTGTGGAATGCTTATATTAAAATGTTATTATTTCTGTTATTTAAAAATTATATATATATGGGTGTGTGTGTGTGTGTGTATAGTTTTTTTGTTTGTTTGTTTTGTTTTGTTTTTTTAGATGGAGTGTCGCTATTGTTGCCCAGGCTGGAGTTCAGTGGTGCGATCTCGGCTCACTGCAATTGCCCCTCCGGGATTTAAGTGATTCTCTGTCTCGGCTTCCCGAGTAGCTGGGACTACAGGCACCTGCCACCATGCTTGGCTAATTTTTGTATATTTAGTAGAGACGAGGTTTCACCATGTTGGCCAGGCTGGTCTTGACCTCCTAACCTCAGGTGATCCACCTGCCTCAGCCTCCCAAAATGCTGGGATTACAGGCATGAGCCACTGCACCCGGCCAAATGAAATATATATATTTTTTAAAAATCTGTGCCGTTTAGGATATATACAAGTTAGGCATAATTTATTGAACTTAAAAAATTCGAGGATAGTTAAATAAAATCAAATATTACCTTAACAAGTTTCAGTGTTTTCTGGACTTAATTCCTTTTTATTTATGTTCAGAGAATACGCTTATTCAGCAGGAAGACTACTGAATAAATCTAAACGTTTTTAAGGGATTTTGGTTTCTTAAAGTCTAGACAGAAACCAAAACAAATATATTACATTCAAAGGAAAGAAAAGGATATTTTAATTGTAATCTTGAAACTACTTTTCCACTTTAAACAACACCATAGGATGGCAAATGTATTTAAAAAACAAACAAAAAACAGGCCTGTCCTTAAGATGCCTAATTTTCTGGAAAGGATACACTTCCTAGTAAGTCAAATAAGAGGGAGGGAGTTGGCGGGTACCCACATCTCATAGTGATTATATGAGTAGATTGGGCATTTAAGTCTTTTGTTGTTATTGTTACTGTTATTCGCATTGAGGTATGTTCCAATTAAACAATAAAATTAATTTTGTTTTTATTTATGTTTTTTGAGACGGAGTTTTGTTCTTTTGCCCAGGCGTGATCTCGACTTACTGCAACCTCCACTTCCTGGGTTCAAGTGATTCTCATACCTCAGCCTCCCGAGTACCTGGGATTACAGGCACGTGCCTGTAATTACATACCCAGCTAATTTTTTATTTTCAATAGAGATGGGGTGTCACCATGTTGGCCAGGCTGGTCTTGATCTCCTGCCTTCAGGTGACCCACCTGCCTTGGCTTCCCAAAGTGCAGGGATTACAGGTGTTAGCCACTGCGCCTGGCCAACAATAAAAATAATTTTAATAAATGTACATCATTTATTGTCTATATTTTGAAGATAATATTGTGCCATGGTCAGACTTGCTAGTGTAATAATCCAGCAAGAGATGATATGAGGACCTAAGAAGGAGGAAGAAAAGAGGGAAGATTATAAAGTAAAATCCACTGGGTTTTGTGATTTTGTAAGTGGAGGGAGACTACACCGAAACAAGACTTCCAGCTTTGGTGAATGGATGGATGGTGATGTATAGCAGTCAGTTGGAGATGCTAACGGATGTAGTACTGGTTGGAAAATTGGAGACAGGAAAAATGTTTAATTGAGATACCTGTGGACTATCATGGAAGATCTAAGTGGACATTTTGATATAGAAACTTGAAGCTTTAGGGGAAGGTTGATGCTAGCAATATGTGTTTGGGATCATCAGTATATATAGATGGTAACTTAAGCCATGGGAGTAAATAAAGTCATTCAGGGAAACCTTGTCAAGTACAGAGAGAAAAGATTAAAGGCTAGAACACCGTAAGAAAATATTTGTTGGTTTTTTATTGATACTCTATAATAGCAGCAATAGAGTATCTTCAAACAGTGTTACCACATCATAAGATATTTAATATAGTAAAAATCCTGTAGGAGGGAGAATACTCCATTTAAAAATTATGTCAAAAAAGAAATTTTTGGCCAGTCTTTGGCTGTGGAATGTGAATGAAGTCCAAAAGCCTTCACCCCATGAACTGATTCATGGAATAGAGAAGGCCTCAAGTCTTTCCCTTCCCAGGGTAACTATCTTATGGTAAAATATTATCCAAGCATTTTATGTCTGTCTGGAGTCAAGTGATAAAGAAAGGAATGTTTCTCCTAGAAATTTTGATTTTGTGATTAACTAGGAGCAAGACGTATTTTTTCTGATTGTTTAATTTGGGGAGTAAGGTGTGTTGAGAGAGAGGTGTGGGAGTTACTCCATAATATAATATGAAACCACTGACCAACACAAAGCGTTCGTCTATTTTCTGGAAAGACTCTGAAGTAATGAAAGGTACTATTTCTATACTGCATTTTAGTTGACTGAAAATTCAGCTAGATTTGCTGTTGTTAATTTTATTTAGTTAGAAAGGAGTAAGTCAGTGTTGCCAGTTCCTTCTCAGTTCCTTAGTCAAAGCAAAGGAATGGGAGTTATCATTTCTGAACCTTATCCTAGGTTGAGCAATTTTCTCCACAGAGTTAAAGAGATTGCTGAAATCCCCAGCCAATTTTACCACCTACAAAGGAAAGGATGCACTGGAATTTGAAGAAATAATTAAATGTACATGGAATATAAGTTCTAGTTTACATCTGTGTACAGCTAAAAGAAAAGAACCTTGGCTATTTTTGGAACTTAAAATAGTTACTAGTAAAATGCATTTGCTCCTGGACTCTTTTGGTATATTCTCTGTATTACTTCTGGCTGGAATTAATATTGAGTGCCTGTAGGACATCTAGCACCTATGCCTAGTAGGGAAATACATAGAACCAGGTCTGAAGTCCAAGGACAGGTATAAGCTGGAGATAAAATCTTGGGCGAAATCATCTATAGATGACAGTTAAAAAACTTGACATAAGGCCTAGTGACCTATAAAGTGTATATATTTGAGAAAGCACTGGTTTGAGCATATGTATATATAGCTATAGACAAAACCAGCATTTAAGGGGCAAAAAGGGGAAGGTCCCAGAAGGAGACCAAGTCATTCCGGTTAACTATCCTCTATCTAAGAAATAAAGTGAGAAAATGTAGAAGAAAGACAGTGGTCAGCAGAGTCTAATGCAGCAGAGAGAGCTATTATGATGAGGCCTGAAGGGTCTTCATTGTTTGGTGCTGAATGGCTGGTCTGCTTAGGGAAAATGTCGGGAGCACTATCCGGTGATTTATTCTGTGTCCATGCCAGAGGGTAGAACCAGGCTCAGGGTAGCAGCAGATATTATCTATAAGGTAATCATCATAGAGATGTGAGGAGGAATTTTGTTATTGAATAAGAGGTTAGCTATAAAACTTCTTAACTCCTCCAGAAACCCAAGATTCTGCTATGCTAGCATCAGGGCAGCTCAACTTTGAATCATTGGCAGTAGGGCTTGAATAGCAGGATTATCCCCTTTATTCTGCGGTCTTTCATTAGTTAGAAATGTCAACACCATGAAGTTGGATACACTGAATTTTATGCAAGCCATTTTAGGTGCCCATCGGAAATTGTACCCCTTCATGAGCACACACTCAGCCAAAGCAGCAACGTGCATATAACCTGAACTTGTCTGGTTAACACTTTGCTTTTTGACTTTTAAATCAAACTAAACATTAATATAAGAAGTTTTGATAGTAATCCATGAACTGCATCTTTTTTAAAAGGTAGTGTAGCTCTCTTCCTGTAGTGTAACCATAGCAACTGACAAGGAACAGAGAAAGAAAGCTTTCACACATGCTGTGCTAATTAATCCTGTCCTACAGTTTTCTTTCAACTGAAGAATGTAGTTTAATGAATTTTGCATGAGTAAGCATGTTTTGATGCATGAACTATATAAACACATATCAATATCTTTACCAAAAATATTTGTTTAAAATGTATATATTTATACTTCAAAGTCTCTTTCTTTCCTCTTTTGTTCATTCTTTTCTTTCTCTTTCTTTGCTTCTCTTTGTCTTTCTTTTATTTTTGTTTTTTGAGTCATCGTTTTAATGATTTTCTCCCTTCTTGAAAAGTTTTGGGATTTTCTTATTAACCAAACAGACATTTTTAGGGTAAAAACTTTTTGTCGATCAATATAGAGGACACTTTCTACAATAAATTGTTTTAATTGACTATATTCAAATGAGATGAGAGAATTTTTCTCAAGCAATGTAGAATATTGTAGCTTAAAAATGTAATAACATTCTTCACTCTATCTGACACATTTACATGCAAACCATTTTAAGAGACTCAGTCTTAATTAAGTTTTGGAAAGTTAGATATTGAAAGCTATGTTTTGGGAAGTTATGTGGCTCATCTGAATAAAATTCGAGTAGTCTTTGGCCTAAACGTGGGAAAAAGGGCAATAATGTAGATAAAGCACTTTTTTCTATTTGTACTTTCCAAAAATATTTAACCAGTCTAGCAAACTCATATTCAGAGTGAGCATAGTTGATCTGAAATTACATGTGGTTATTTTGATTTATACTACGTCTAGGTTATGTTGTGGTCTTATTTTCCCCTTTACAACTGAGGACATCGCAGTTTTTTTTATAACTAGCCTGGTCTGAGCTATCAATGAAAATCTTCAACTTTTTTCATTCTCTCATCCTTCTGGCTTAGCTTTCTGACAACAGAGCCTCAGGAAAACCAAGAGAATCAAGCCTGAATCTTTTTAGCATCCCATTTGACTTGACAACAGCATATGGAACAAGTCAGAACCTATTTCAGGACTTGTGCCTGGCTCTTTAGTCTCCATATGGAACCATAGTCATTGGAAGAACCAACCCTTTTGATGGGATTACCAAGTTCTGGCCACACTTTATCATCTTGATTGTCCCATCTATTGTTCAATTTTGCGTGAATTAAGGTGGGATAAAACCTTGCAGAGGAAAGAAGGAAGATATTGTTATAGAAATCTGTTATCAAAAATAGTTACTCCATTCATGTGCAGAAAAATTGGGGACCATGAATGTGTAAGTATGTCTGTGTGTGTGTAATCTGTATATTTTAATATGGAATACTTATAAATATTAACCAATTTACAGTATACCATTGCATTATTATTAAAACTGACTTGTAGAAAAAAATTGGGGCACTGTAACTGTAGGTGAATTAATTAGAAATTCTTTGTCTTACCAGTTGTCTTACTAATTTTAAAATTTACATATAATACTGAAAATGGACTGCTACATTTAATAAATAAGAAAAAGTCATTTCCTTACTACTACATAAAAAATTTTAAATAGAACATTAAAATGAATATGTTATGGTAGGTTCACTGTAAAAATGTTTTAAGTGCTGCAAACATTGTAACAGTAAATAGTACTTTATTCTTGTCACTAATGAACACAGCTAGATGGAAAACTGTCACACAGGTTTTTTCTTTTAAAAAATGACATCTGTAGATTTTGTGATTTTTAAAATAACTGCGCATTCATTCCACAAATCTTGGGAAAACACTCAGCAAAAGTTACTAAAAAATATGGATAATCCCATATTCCAGAAGAAACCACTGAAGACATTTAAATGTATTTTCTGCCAAACTTTTTTCTTTTTTAGAGGGAAAAAAACCCAGACCTGCCAATCTTTATCTGTGCATGAGTATTTATGGTTAGGAGGTCAAATTGCACATACCTTTTCACTTAACACCTTCCCAGTTTAAAAAAATTCTTAGAGGACATTTTAATTTATCATATATCATCTCATCAATGTATGTACCAGATTTGACTATTCCTTTATATTTATTTATTTAGATGTTTTTTCAAAAGAGCTTCTGCAATAAGCATTTCCTAGAGAGTATTTGACAGAACACTGAAACCACAAGAAATTGTAGGACAATTCTTTGAGGAAAGTGTTATACTCTCATCTTGCAGATTCACAATACACATTAGAACAATTAAGAAAACTGAGAAGTTTCACAATTTAAGTATTCTTTAACTTTCTAAATCTATTTTTTTCTCAAAATTATTTGACCAAGGAACCCTTTCTCACAATACTTATAAATCTAAAAAATTCAAGAGACTTCTAAGCTCCTGTGTTATTAATAGTTTATGAATTATTTGTGTACTCTGCTGATATTTTATTAGATTCATGACATCAGTGCTTTATTAGGAAATATAAATGTTTTAATGGTTATTAGCATGGGTTAAAAACAGAAACCACAATATGCTTTCCCCAGCTTTTTATTAACTTTGACACTGCACTCCTGATTCTGTATTAAAAGATCAGGTTTGACCTTTAAAACTGTGAACATTCAAATTTAAATCCCCTTGTTTTGCTAATGCCTGTTAAACTTCTTTATGTTTCATGTAACCCACAGGTCTTGCAAGAGCAAAATCCGTCCCTAGCCACACATACTCCAACGAAGTGGTTACCTTGTGGTACAGACCTCCAGATGTCCTTCTAGGCTCCACAGAATATTCCACCTGCCTTGACATGTGGTGAGAAATGGAAGCTTTACTCTTGCTAATCTATCTGTAGTGCTTGGTCTGGGTCAAGCCTAGACAAACATCCTAACAGTTTGAATGAAGATTAATGGTGCAGGAGTGTTTGCCTGCATGTGGCCATGCTGCTGGATGTTTAAAAACATGATTGGGAATGTTCTCTAATTAGAGTCTCCTTTGCAGATGGTGTGTGGTAATGGTTCTTGATGGACAGGGGCAGAGACATTTTTCTAACTGTCAGTATCATGATTTTTCTCTCTAAGAGTCTTAATTTGTGACTATATCTTATAATAAGGGAAGTATATATCTCCAGACGGCAACAGGATTGAAGTAGCAGGGAGTATGTTTAAATTTGCAACAAAGCTCTAATGAGTGGTCTGAAAATTTTGGTGTAACTGTTAGGCACCAATTTGACTCACAGTATGTACCTGAAAACTTCTGACACTAGTTATCCAAAATGAAATAAAATGACTACTTTAAAAAAAATTATATGTTTAATTTTAGGTCTCACTTTCACACATGCTTTAGCAAAGCTTTAAAAATCTATTTTATGAGGTCCAATGACTGTCAAGATTTAATTCATAATTAGTATTAATGGTAAACTATGTTGAGTTCCCTATTAAGTGTGAGCCAAATCAAACAATCAAATAAGGGAATAATCTAATTTTTGGCACGAAGGACAGACTGTTGAACGTGTCTTTTATTAATAGAAAAATTTCTTTTCTAGACTCACAGTTGTGTCCAAAGTAAAACAATTTACATAGCACATGGCTGTTTTATAATAGGAGTCATCTTCCCTTAATGATTATGCCCCCATATGTAGAATTCTGTGTGTTCATGTAAGTTTATGACCTCAGTAAAACTGCAGTATGTGTTGTTTATCTTATTGTTGTATACTTACTTCAGTCCTCTACCCCCAGTAATCTTCCCTTTTCATAAATTGGCCTGTGATGAGGCCTGGCTTCTTTCCTGATGTTTTTGATCCAAAAATGTTATGGTGAGAAAACAATCAAGTTTCTCATGATCTAGGGCACAGTGCAGATTTTTTTATGTTCCAGCAGCCCTCCCTAGGAATGAGACTTGGGGATTTCTAAAGCTACTGAGGATACCTGCAACATTTTGTGTACATGAGAACATATTTATTTTTATTGAAGTGTAGCTCTAAAGCTTTCAGTAGAGCTACAAGAAAATCAGACAATCATACAGCTTAAGATCTGTTGTCATAAATTTTGTAATGCCTTATACTAAATCTAATAGCATTTTAGTGATATTCTAAAACACTGAGAATAAAGATGATCATCTATCATTAAAGGGCTGAGCTAATCTTTATTTTATCACACTTCCTGGCTTTTTTGGGGGGACGGTTGTTTACACAGTTATATTTTTTTTCCCAACACAGGGATTTGGGTAAAACAGATATTTAGATAATTAGTGTAATGGCAGAAAAAGTTGAAAATAAAGGCCAATGAATGAATCAGGATATTAGTTACTTTCTTATCCCTTTCCTACTTCGTGACTTATAGTTGGCTATGCAAATAGTGATTACTTAAGATTCTTGTGTTATGGGGATTTTTCTCGATTTTTGGGGTATGGAAATTCTAGGTTGTCTTTCAGTGAGGTCAGTTAGGGACTCTGCTAATAAAACATTGGTTGGAAACATCTGTGGCTTGGAGCAGTTTTGTGTTAGTTGCTTGGCAGTTCAGTTAAGACTCTACCCTCAATAACATTTTTTTACATACTAGTGGCTAATGTTTCCCAAACCTTTAAAATCACCAAGAACCAAATGGACTGTGACATAATATGTGTGTTTCTGAGGTGTAGCTCAGTATTTGATTTCCAGCGTGTGTCACTTTTTCTTCCACGTGTGTGTGTTCATTCTCTCAAGGAAGACAGTTTGGACACTTTCTGCCAATTTGCTTTGAACAGAGACATAATGGAAGCACAAGAAGAAGACTGTTATTTAAGTGGAAAGGAGGAAAACTGATAGAAAATAGTAGACCCCAAATGCCCTTTTGTCTACATGCCAAGATTATTCATCGCCAGAACCAAATAGCGAATGTGTTATGTCTGAACAGCTTCCCATGGTTACCGGCTCTTCACTTCCAAGCCTTAAAATCTATGTTATATCTATGGTACACCTGCCTGTCTGAATCTGATTTCATTTCAAGCCATTTTCTAAAAGCTATCTTGTTATTATCCTATAAGTCAAATAAAATGTGTTTTTCCAGTTAGAAGTTCACAGGCACTGATTTCTGCATAATCGATGACATCGATGTTGGGTTTTCAGAGAACTAGAAATGGGACTATAATTGAGTCATGGCTCAGCTGCAGCAAAGAGAAGTGCAAATATTAACCCATGGAGAATAGCAGGGAGGCAGGTGGCAGTAGTTTCAGGCCTTTTTACAGTTCATTTATCAGCATGGGGCAGTAAGGTAGTTACTAAAAACTAATGATCCCTGTACAGTGTTCCATTTTCCAGTTTTCTCTTTAAATAGCCACAGGAAATAAAAATATTAATGAAGACACATATGCATTATCATTTGCCAGCAAGTGATGGAAATCAGAGGTGGCTGTGTTACGATTTCCTCCTCCAGGTTTCCAACACTTGCAATAAACAAACAACCCTGTGTGATTTGGGAACTCATCAAGATAGCTAGTTTTTGATGCTTTTATCAAAATGGATAGTTTCTGATACTTCTATCTCCCTCTGTAAAGGAAATTTTAAGCAGAGGAATCAAATTGAGCATTTCCTGTGTATAACTTCTCTTAATTTTTGGATTTATAACTCTTTGAAAGTCAAGGCATAGGAAATCATTGCTAAGCTTTTTTAAACCAAAAAGGCTTACTGAGTTCTGAAAGCTACATTAAGAGAAGTGCAGATGTAACAAGCAGCTTCTCTGTGTAGTTCTTCCCTTGCTAGGAAGCTCTGCTCAGTTGAGGTCATTGTTCCAAATAAGCTGTATATTCCTCTGTAGAAGTTCATAAATATGTTTAGTGCTGCATTTGTTTTTCGAAAGCAGAAAAGCAGAAGGTCACTTGGGATTATTTTAAGGGCTTAATTTTTAAAATAGGGTGACTAAGTCATTTTCTGCTAACAAATGATTATCTCATCAAGACCACAGTGCTTTGGGGGTGGGTAAAATATATAGTAGCACTACCCTGAGGTATCAACTACAGTTCTCCCCAACACCCCAACAGTATATGAAGAATGATAGCATGACAGTCTCTTCCTTTCATCATCTTTTAAAAAGCTAATTAACATATTAACTATGCTTGTCAAAATGTGGGGCAAGTCATTTATAAATAAGCCTGTCAAATGTAATGAGATTGCATATTAAATCATCCATTTCTCTATTACATCTCTGATTTAAGATTAAAATTAATTTATTTAACATTGTAGCAGCTGGGTGGTTAGAAAAAATTTCCATACCACTCTTGATATATAGAAAAATGTCCACATCAAAATTGATTTTGCATATATTAGAAAAGAAATTGCCTGTTTAGTAAGTATTAAAAGGCCATTTAGCTTTGCTTTTTTATTAAATAAGCCTAATCACCATACATACTGGCAATATACAAAATTCTGCCATCATCTTTAATCATCTTTCTTGAACCAAGGAAATGTATATAATAAAATAATGTTTCTTAGGATTTAGGTTTATTTACTAATGTTTTAAGGTAAAGAATCACAAATTAGCTCTAGCATAGCCCCTACTCTGAAAATCAATTTGTTCTATATGAGGTCCTGTGGTTTGACTTGAGACTTGAGTGATAATAATAGTAACAACAATAGATACTTCTATTGAACACAAACTGTATTCTGAGCCCTGTTATGCATTTTAATTACTTACCTATTTTACCATGATACAGTTTGAGAAAACCAAACCCAGAGAGACTAAATAATATGGGTAAGGTCATGCAGTTAATAAACAGAGTACACATTCAAACTCAAGGATAACCTACTCAAAGCCCTTTCTTTTTACAAGATACTACATAATCTCTTAAGATGATTTGTTTACAAATTGATCTTTATTTTACCACTAGAGCAACTCCAAAACACAAATACAGCAAAACATAGATTTTATAATTTAGGTTATATTCTGAGTCATGTCCTTTGTATAGCTCAAATATAGTGGGTGTCTTTCACTGTCTCTCAACAGCTTGTGGACTCTTTTTCTCTCCTGCCATCAACTTTTTAAAACATTTTACTATATAGTTTTATTCAAGGAAGAGTTTTTTTGTTTGTTTGTTTGTTTTTAATAAACTACGACAGGAATCATTGGATTGAATACATTTTCACAAGACTAGTACTTATGCTGGCATGTATTAATATTTTCCCAATTCCTAGCCATTACTCATTTATTACTTTTGCTAAAATGAATGAGTTCATTTTAAACCGAAGGATAGTAAGAATGAGAATTTGAGTTCATGAGTTATGCTGAATCATCTATCTGTCAGCACTGTTTGTACTATTTCTAATTAATGAGGTCATAAGACCAAGGAGCATATGAATTAGTTACTGTCAAATGTAACACCTCTTTAAGAGTTCTTGAGAACTGCTCAAATAATGCATGATCCAAGTGACTTGTTGGTGTAGCCACCGAAATGCAATACAACATAACAAAAGAACTGGGGACAGTCAGGACATCCAGGAGATTGAAGCTGATCTCATGGTGGCAGCCATGGTTTCTAAGCCTACTCCCACTATGGAAGTCCCTTAAAATTAGGATGACCCTATAGTTTATTATTATACCAGGACACCATTGAGAGTTAATAATTCTGCCGGGATAATAGGTGTAAAACAGAGATAACTGTGACATGTGGTCACCTTTCTCATAATACACTAGAGCAATAATTTGCTAAATACTACTAAACAGAAGAGACTTAACACATTCAAGTATTTAATTCACACTAAAGACTGCTGACTACAAACTCAAATTCCTTGCAACAAACTTAATGTTACATTGCCTAATACAAATTATCTCTGTAAGTACAGTTCTCTCATATTAGGTTATTGTGGCATTTTAGAGTGGCTACCAAAGTGCCAAATTTAGTGATAGCTTTGGGATGCTGAAAGGAAGCACCTCGATTTTTCTGTCAAAAATCTAATGTGGGGCTGGGCACGATGGCTTACAACTGTAATACCAGCACTTGGGGAGGCTGAGGCAGGTGGATCACCGGAGAGCAGGAGTTCAAGACCAGTCCCACCAACATGGTAAAACTGCGTCTCTACTAAAAATACAAAATTCGCTGGGCATGGTGGCACGTGCCTGTAATCCCAGCTACTTGGGAGACTGAGACAGAAGAATCTCTTGAACCCGGGAGGCAGAGGTTACAGTGAGCCAAGATCGTACCATTGCACTCCAGCCTGAGCGACAGAGTGAGACTCCGTCTCCACAAAAAAAAAAAAAAAAAAAAAAAAAAAAATGCCTAGTGTGGTTATAGTTTTTATATTCCATTGTTGTTTATTGGTGTGTATGTTTGTAAGAGAAAGAGTATTTGTGTGTGCATATGTTTGGTCATTCATTGTCAATAAATTAGATGAATGATAATATGTAAAATGAGGCATTGATCTACCAAATCTCTTTAAGAACAAATAAAAATTTCCCCATTTTAAATCAACATTTGCACAACAATTGGCTATCCACAAACTGGTTTTTGGGTAATTTTTAAATAGCCAGTCACAGAGACTCAGTTTCATGACATTATTATAACCCTTGGTGTACTCAGCTGCCTCACTGGTTTGTGAGAATAACAAGAGATGGTTACATGTAAAATTTTTTAAGAAATATAAAACTCCACAAATGTTGAGAACAGTGTTCTTATCAACTCTTAGAATGTAAATCAGCCAAGCTAAAAATACTGCATTTCTATTGGGGTGTAGCATCCAAGGGTGCTATGGGATATATAAAAGCTGCTCTATTTGGTTTTAGGGAAATTAACACACTGTCTATGTCTTGAGAATCAAAAATAATTTTTGGCCCAGGATATTCTCATCTTAAGAGAGAGAGAGACAGAGCCTGTGTGTGTGTGTGTGTGTGTGTGTGTGTGTGTGTGTGTGTGTCTGTGTGTCTGTGTGTTTTAATTTAGAAATATGTAGTCAGGAGTGTTGGCTTACACCTGTAATCCCAGCACTTTGGGGGCCAAGGTGGGAGGATGGCATGAGGCTAGGCATTTGAGACCAGCCTGGGCAACATGCTGAGATCCCATCTCAGCAAAATATAAAAATTCTGTTAGCATGGTAGAGGGTGCCTATAGTCCCCACAGGGGGCTGACGTGGGAAGACGGCTTGAGCCCTGGATTTCAAGGCTGCAGTGAGCTATGATCACACCACTGCACTCCAGCCTGGCCCCAAGAGTGAGACCTACAAAAATGGGAATATTGAGGAAGGTGATGGAAGACAAAGGTTTTTTTTTTTTTTTTGAGACGGAGTCTCGCTCGGTCACCCAGACTGGAGTGCAATGGCGCAATCTCAGCTCACTGCAACCTTTGCCTCCCAGGTTCGAGAGATCTCCTGCCTCAGCCTCCTGAGTAGCTGGGATTACAGGCGCCCACTACCATGCCCAGCTAATTTTTGTGTTTTTAGTAGAGATAGGGTTTCACCATGTTGGTCAGGCTGGTCTCGAACTCCTGACCTTGAGATCCACCTGCCTGGGCCTCCCAAAGTGCTGGAATTACAGGCATGAGCCACCGCGCCCAGCCGACAATGGTTTTTAAAGGAAAATGAGAAGAATTACACAATTTTTGTGATAATTGTCCTTGACTACAAAGATCAGTAACAAGGGTGGCGGCAGTCTGACATTGGGCAGGCAGATGTCTTCATAGAAGTATTTTTTGTGTGTGTAAGGTTGCAGTGGCCTTTGTGCCAGGCTGTGTATTTTGCAGCCTTTTGTGATAGTTTTCATTCATGAAAACCCTTCCTTCGTGGCCTTCCTCAGCTCTGTTTGTCAGGGATTTTAACACAAGTGACTCCATTTTGATTGTGACAACTTTCACAAAATGTAACTAGCAGTGTTTTGCTGTGTAAAGGAGAGGCATTGTTATAGTAGAAAGCACATTGAAAACCTAGGTTAGCTTCCCTCTGCCACTTCTTAGCTGCGTGATTTTAGTTGAACAGATTCCTTAGCTACTCCTAGCTTCAGTTTCCGAACCAGAAAACTGTAACAATAAAACCTATTGCAAGTATAACCCATAACTAATACACACCACAACAATAACAATAGAAAAACAGTGATCTTCTGCCTCATCCATACCCACCCTTTAATCCTATTTTCCAGAAGCAACTACTTTTAACTATGTTTGCTTTTAATTATTTTTTATTTATTTTTACTTTTAACTCTTTTAGACATAGTACTTTACTTCTGTCTGTCTTAAATTGCTTATATTGCTATTCATTGATTTACTATTTTCGACACTGTCTACTAAGTAGGTATTATGGTAGTTGAGGATTTAACTTGCTTCTGTCAACCTTCATTATACTAACTTATAATCTATATCTCGTCTTAGAACATTTATAAATATTATTCATGCTTAAAGTCAAGTAGTATTTATGATTATATATTTTCTTGTATAACCTTTTGCTTTTCCTGGACTTAATAACTGTCTGTGATTCTTATTAGCTGTCTTTGCTCTTATGGCTAATTGTGAAGAATTTGTCAATTACCTATGAAAACATATTTTTCAAATTCTCAAACACAACAGCAGATCTGTCAGTTCCATTTACTTTTTTTACATCTCCTTTCCTCAACCATTTTCTTGAAACTTTCCTCTCTCGGCTTTCTGATTTCTTGCCTTAGCACAATGTAGCACTTCTTATCTCAGACTTCATTTGCTCCCCACTCATCCCCATCCTCACTTTGTCTCTGCATGGTGTTGTAGGTCCTAAGCTGGTTATTCTCTGTTCTCTTCCCAGTCTGTTCCCCACCGTCTTCTGTCCTGCCCTGTGTCTTACTTGGCTGACCCCTAGGGAATTGCATCCTCTGAGCTGCCATCACTTACTGGTTTCCAGCTGGGTTCAGGCAAAAACAAGTGGGAGGAGAGAGTGACTGTGTATGTTTCCCTAATTCTTCCCCATGTTAGACCATGTTTCTGGAAATGACTAACTACAACTTCTTCGGGGAAGCTTCTCTCCCATGGCTCTAGCTCTCAGTACACACTAATAACACTTAGTTCTTAGTTGGAGAGGGAGTCATGGCTTCCTGCTGTTGCTAGACTTGGAGTATTTCAGTATGTCTTATTGGTTCTCTTATAGCTCTATTTGTAGTCACTTCTGGGTTGGATCCATTTTCCTTCTGGAGTGTCACTGACTGCAGATTCCCTTTATCTGGATTCCATGTCTTCCTCCTTTAGGTGCATTAGAAGAATGCATAAATTAGAGATACAGTTTTCAAATTCTTAGTATTTTGAAAATGCCTTTATTCTACTTTCACAAATGATTGATATTTGGCTAAGTGTATATCATTAATGATAATGTATAACTTGAATATTAATTTTTTCCTCAGAATTTTCAGTACATTATTTTATTTCCCTAGAGCTTCTGGTATTGCTGCTGAGAAGTGTGATTCCATTCTCGATCATTTGTGTGCCCCCTCATACTTCCTCTCTGGAGGGAATTAGGTTCTTCTCTCTATCCCTGGTATTCCAGAATTTCATGATGATATTGCTTTGGTAGTGTCTTTTTCTATTGGTGCTGGGTAAGTTTCCTTCAAGATAAAGACTAATGTGTTCTAGCTCTTAGGAAACTTCTTGAATTTCTTTTAAAAAAATGATTTCTTCCATCCTCTCTGTCTTCACTTTCTAGAAAATTTGTATTACTTTGATATTGGAGCTCCTTTCTTAATCCTCTATTTTCTAAAGTCTTTTATTTAACTTTTTATCTTACAAATCTTCTATTTTTTAAAAAAATTCAGCTTCCATATATAAAATTGTTCTTGCTTCCTTTCCTTCTGATTTATATTTCTTAAACACGGGGATGGGGACTTTTTTTTTTTTTTTTTTTGCTTTCCATTTACTTTTATACATTAAGCACTATAAATCTATACACTTAGGAAGGGCCCAATTAACCAGTCAGTTCACTGTATATTGTTCAGGCAAAGAGCGAAACTTCTGGCTGGGAGGTCCTCAGATGTCAGTATCTTAAGGCTTATTCTTTGTTCCTCCTCACATGCTGATTACAGGCAGCTGACATCCTCATAGCAGAGTGGAAAGGGGAGCTGATGGTCACATACATCAGTAAACGCATTTTTCACTTGATTTCCCTTTTTTTCAGCTCAGTGCCTCGCCCTGCTCTCTACTGCAACTTTTATCTTCAATTTGAGGCCTCCTGGGTTTAATGTCATGTACCCTGCTGGTGTGTGTTTAGGGTGAGATAAGGGATAGTCAGAGAAGACCTATGAGGCAAAAGTTTGCTCTTCATACAAATTTTCATTTCTGTCCTCTGTCTCCAGCTGTCAGACTCAGCTTCACACTTTTCACATCCTGAACTTTTTCCAAGTTGCTGTAGGTAAATAATCTGACTATAACTTGAAGCTGTAACTGCCTGTGGTCTGCCTAGATTGTCATGTCTTCACCTACATCTTCTCAAAACAGGTTACCTCTCATGGACTTGTGCCTTCTCCTAGATTTCTTTTATCCTTGTTTAAAATTTATTTCCTAACTGACACTTTGGTCACTTTGGAGAAGACAAATGCAGCCATGTTAGTGGGTGCTGCTTGAGGTTCCTCACCTTGAATGTCTTGATATTATGTCAGGTTGTCCAGAAGGGATGAAAAGAGGGAAGGAGGGAGGTGGGAGGGAAGGGAGGGAGGTAGGGGGAGAGGGAGGGAATGAGGGAGGAAGGGAAAGAAGGAAGGAAGGAAGGAAGGAAGGAAGGAAGGAAGGAAGGAAGGAAAAGGAAAGGAAAGGAAGGCTGGCTCATATTGTATAAGGAGGAAATTAGGTTCATATTGTATAAGGATCTTTGTGGGAAGGGAGCTGCCCTAATTCTAGAGGTGTCCAGACAGGGATATCTATGCACGTTTTACCACATGCCCTGCTTTTGTTGATTATTTAATATTGGTAACTTTAACTGTGAACATTGACTACTAAGGGTCTTTGCCATGTAGACATTTGTGATTTTCCTGGGGCACAAATTTAACTTGCCTATGCTGATGAGTGGGAGCCGATTAAATAGCATAATGCAGGCAGGAAATTCATGACTGCTGGCATCTTAGTGTGGTGGTGGTTTATAATCCCTACCATTTAACTCTTAGCGAAATAATAAATTTATGAAAACCAACCTGAAAAGAAAGCCATACACTGGTTGATGAGATAGTGATGCAAGTTAATAAAATGTGAGGTCATAATTCTTCAAGAGATAATAATTTTACATGAGTGCATTACAGAAAGTAGTTCTTTGGATCTGTGGGCTGTATGAGTCCAAAAAAAAAAAAGCTTGCTGTTAAAAACCAGCAAAAGTAGTGAAGCATTTTCAACAAGTGTTTAGGCAATAGAAAATTTCTAATCCAGTGAAGGTGAAAAAGTGGATCATTAACTTGTATGCACAGGAAAGACATGATTGAATGGAAATGTGATTGGAGAGAAACTAGGAGCCTCTATAAATGTCATTGTGTGACAATAGTTACTAAAGATGCCTACTAGAATGTTACTAGGATGTCTACTTCATATTGCTTATTGAAGGATGGAAATGGAGAATTCTGTGCTTGTTATTACAATTGTGAGTTAATTCCTCAGTACTGCATTATCTGGAGTGTATTTTAATTAAGAATCCCATTTTTGTTTGCTGGTATTTTGCTGTATGAATTACTATAACTTAAATGTTCTGGTGGCTTTCTTAATTTTAGATGCTATATTATGTAATTGATAAACTTAGATATTTGTGGGTCTTCTAAAAAATTTGTTCTTCAAATGTTGTATCCTTAGATTCCTATTGGTATATGTCATTTTAAAAAAAGAAAATAAATAAAGCAATAGTTGAAAAAGAACTAAACTTGAATTCAACTAAAACAACTTACCAGTGTCCAAGAAACAGCCTGCTAAATTTCATTAAAAATAGAACAAAACGTATTCATAGTATGTGACAGTCGCTTAGTAATTACTAATGACTAAATCCTAGTAGCTTCCTATTTTCCTACACTCATGTGGGTAGCTCATCTTTTACTGTGGCATTTTCTAGTTCTCTGTATTTCTTTGTGAGACAATAGATTCCAAGAGTGGGATGTTTATATAATTGAATTTTCAGTTGAGCTTCAAAGCTTTTCTCATTTTTTTCTGATTGATAATTTAAATGGTTCTTCCTTTATTGTGAGCTTTTGCCATATTGGTTTTTGAATACTTAATATATTCATAGCCTAATGGAAACTGCAACAGATGAAAAACTTTATTATAGAAATAAATAAATTTCCCTCTATCTGTGACCATTTTATAACACCTGAAATTAGAGGTGCTTGTTTTTGTTTGTTTTTTCTCACACACTGCGTGTGGTTGGTGGTAACACAGAAAAAAACAAAACAAAATACAGCTCTAGAATCTCAGGGTAGCTCCCTTCCCACAAAAATCTCCCTTTTACCTTATTAGTCACTTCATTCATTTATTCATTCAGCAAAACATTACAGAATGTCGAGAGGCTCAAGGTGAGAAAGACCTGGTTCCTGCCCTCGAGCCTCGCCCAGTAGCACTACTGCATTGTACAACCCCAAAGGCATCATTCAAGTTGTAATCTATGTGCAGTGGCCAGACTGCAAAGCTACATTCCAGAGCAAATATTTGAGAATATTCCAAGAAGCCCACAGACATCACCAAAAAAATGGGCCCTGATACTCTGTACTGGAAAGGTTTTTGCCTTTAGGTCTTGCATCTATTATCTAACATATTAGGTGGTTGTCAAATATTTTACTGTAAAATATCAATCATCCAGTCATATATCTTAGTAGTGCCCATTTCAGCATTCTTACCCATAGTCCATCAAAGTCTAGCTATGCCATTTGATGACTGGAACAAATATATCAACTTAACATAGTGTAAATTGAAGTTCAGAATTCTCCTTATAGTAAGATAATTTACATGAAGGTTTTAGCAGTGATTTTTCTTCACAATATGCCACATGAAATTTCTTGAAAAAGATTGCTTGATGTGCCTTTTGCTTTGATTTTTAAGATAATTAGCCGTGAATAAATTTTTCCTAATTTCCTACATTATTGCATAAGGATTAATACATTTGCAGAGACAAGCCTTAAAATATGACTTCCTTGTTTTGCATCAGCTGTCATATAAACAGAAATTAAAGATGTGCAAGGCTTATTAATTTGCTTTTTTTCTCGTTTTGCCTGGTCTATGCTTATTCCTTAGAGAAGGGCCGTCATTGGTAGAGTTTTAAATGAATTATCAAATGGAACTTCTTTCATTGTTCCGTAATACAAGAAATAATATTTCTCTGCTATTTCTTGTAATATTTTTCATTTTTTTCTTACAGTAGTCCTCAGTGAGGGCATTTCCTATTTATATTTTTATATTAATTGTGACTGGTTGCTGGATGTAAATAGTCCAAATATTCCCTATTATCTATATAACCTAGAGTTATTATTTTAAGACTCCATCTCTAGAGTCTTCATTATCCATGGGAGTCTGTGTTGAATTTTTAAGCTTTTTTTTTTTTTTTTGAGACCGAGTCTCACTCTGTCACCCAGGCTGGAGTGCAGTGGTGCAATCTCGGCTCACTGCAACCTCTGCCTCCCAGGTTCAAGCAATTCTTCTGCCTCAGCCTCCTGAGTAGCTGGGATTACAGACATGTGTCACCATGCCCAGCTAATTTTTGTATTTTTAGTAGAGACAGGGCTTCACCATGTTGGCCAGGCTGGTCTTGAACTCCTGACCTCAGGTGATCCACCCGCCTCGGCTTCCCAAAGTGCTGGGATTAAAGGTGTGAGCCACTGTACCTGGCCAAATTTTTAAGCATTTTTAAAACACAGCCAACATCTTATTTTCAGTGTACTAGGAATGATGGCAGATTTCATTTTTCTAGGGTAGTTTTACTGTGTTCTCTGCCAAACTCTCTAATTTTGAAGATTTGGTTTTGATTTTATCTTTGTCTTTGCTGGCATTTGTGTCACCTGGGAAGAAATCAAACTTACCATCTCTATTTCCTCTTTTTTAACCTGACCAGGCTGACCAAATAAAGACAGGTTGTTCTGACTGCAGAAGCAGCATAGCATAATGAAGAGATTGCTAACCCTGGATTCAGAAGATGCAGTTTCTGATTCTGCAACCAACACTAAGACATTTAAACATATAATACAGCTTCAACATGTAAAAATCAAAACATTGTCGTAGGCCTTCTCAAAGGTACCTCTCTCTCTTAATGTTAGCATTCGAGTAAATTGTACAGTAGAGGGAAAGCTTTCCATGGAGACTGCTGGAGTTCCTTTGGAGTCTCTTAGAAATGAAGTTAGAGTTTAGATATTTTGGTGAAATTACTGAGTTGATTTTTTTTAGTGTTTAATTTCATATGATAATATTAGCTCTAAATCAAATGCCGTTTTCTGTTGCAGTATCTTGTGTGTACTCCTCAGACTAGTTTATGCAATTCATTCATTTATTCCCTCATTTTAAAGATATTTATTGAACACCTATTTTGTACAAGGCAGTTTGTGAGATCTTGGAGCTGAAAAGATGAGAAAGATCTATTCATGCCTTCAAGGTTACAGGGAAAGACAGTGTGATGAGCCATAGCACAGGTATATGGTTAAGACAGTGGCAGCTCAGAGGTGAAGGTGATAAATTTATCCTTGGTGAATGATTAAGGGGGTCAGGGGAGGCTTCACCCAATGGTAATTACTCTGCCTGACTTCTCAAAGCCATCTTTCCAAGCTGACAAAGCTAGGCTTAAAGGACATGTAGATCATGCCATGGACAAAGATGAACAGATGAAATATCTGGTGTTTTGTAGATAGAGATGGAGGACAGGATTTCAGAAGCATTCAAAAAGGACTGTAAGGAGGAAGAGAGAAAGCAGTTGGAGATCAGATTGTAGAAGTATTTAGGAATACTTAGGATGTGGACAACTTGATGACTGTATATACATAGTAAAAAAAAAAAAAAAAGACAAAAGATTTCAGATGATTCCTGGATCTGGTAACTGGACCAGACAGCAAAAATACAACTTTGTCATTTCATTAGAAAAAAATAATAATAAATGTACATAGTACTTAAAGTGTATGAGCAAAAATTATCATTGGAACATAAGGAATATTTATGCTGGTTGGTGCTTTGAGATGGTTGGGCTTCTCAGTCTTCCCTGTTAGTTTTATTGCTGATGTAGATCCTAGTAAGAGGATTCTAATCACTTGCCTGGTGCCTCCCTCCAAGTCAGCAGCAGGCCATCCTGGGCCTTGAGTGTACTGAACTATATTAGCTTCCTGTACTTTATTTTTTACTTTTGTTTTTATTCTGATATGCTTAATTTGTAAGTAGAACTTCTTAGAGATATAATTTTGTTTCATAGTTGAAAAATAAATGTTACAGTTTCTCATTATATTAAAAGTTTATTGTTTGGAATCAAATGTTTTCTAAGATGGGCTTTTACCCACAACCTAGGGTTATATTTTCATTCCTTGAGAGCAAAATACTCCATAGAAGTATTTGACTAAGATATATTGTGCCTATCTGTGCCTAATGAAGCACTAACCACAGTAAATGATGAGTGGCAGTTTAATCAATTCGGTTCCTTCAGTAGTCACCAAGGGCATGCAGAATGTAATTTTTTAATCTTTCACTTTTCAAATACTGCAAATGCCAAAATGAAAAGATTAAGTCTGTTATATGTAATAAATTTTCTTTTAGAATATAGAAAAAAAGTCACTTTTTAATTTTCATCTTTTTGAAGCTAATCTCCTAGGGAAGAAAGCTCTTTGATCTATTTTACAAATATATACGTTCCTTCAGAGAAGAGTAAGATAAATAAATGGCTACTTTGGCGCATCAAATAGTTCTAGCTTTAATTGCATAATGGTTTATTTCAGTGAACCATGGCTAAATAAAATTACCTATTAGGTTAATTAATGTGGAAGCATTCTGAGCTTGTATTGCATCCCTGTGTGTTAAATTTAGATTATGTTTTGCATTTAATCTAACTCATTTCAGTGATCTCCTCTTTCTTTGTTGTTCCTTTGGCTGGAGCTTGAATATATGTTCAGAGAATTGATCTGAGTTATAAAACTCCATTCAAAACAGAATTATCCAAATTCCTTTACATTCTTGCCCATTGGTACCTGATTTTGAGAACAGCAGCATCAGCATGGCTTGGAAGCTTGTTAGAAATGCAGGATCTCGGGCCTCAACCCATACCCAGTAATTAGAATCTGAATTCTAAGAAGATCCCCACGTGGTTAGCATACACATTAAAGGATGAGAAGCACTGCTTCAAGTACTTTTTTTGGAAGGATACATAGGATTCGAGGAAATTTCTGATGCCAGCATGATGTCAAAAGGCAGAAAGGCAAGAGAACTAACCTGTAGTGAGTTGTGGTTCTGTTCATCTGCTTGCCTCCTGTCAGAATCAGAAACAGCTTGACACTCCCATTTTTTCACAGCCTTCTTTCCAAAGGTTTTGACAATTTAGATGGCTCTGAATGGCTCTAAATAATTTTCTAAACTTGAGAAGAGGCCTCTTACCACTTTCAATTAGGAAATTATGTATAAGAAGGGGCAGATCTCCCCCCACCGTAATAGTCTAAGTTTGATGAGTCATTGTTCCTGCTGCACATATAGCAGTGCACGGGCAGTGCTGTGTCATGTCATGATCCCTCTAGAACTGAAACTGTCACTCTGCTTAAAGTTGTCGGTCCTAAGGAATCCCAAGCCTTTCCTAACACGTGGATGAAATAAAAAACTAAAATCTAGGCAATGTTTTCTGACATTTTCATTGCACCGTATTTTAAAATATTAGAGTCTTTCTGCATTATCTGCTGAGATTGAGCCAAACATTTGCCTTGAGAATTAGGGAAGAAGGAGAACAATGTTTTATTTTTTTGATATCTTAATCTAACCAAAATTAGATTAATGTCAACTAGAGAAATAATAACCTTTAGGTCTTATTCTGCTTCCTCATGTGATATAATTATTTATTGAGTTAATTACCATCTAATTAACAATATCTTTTTGAGAAAATTGACTGAGTATAGTCCACTGAAAATATCATGGATCAAATGCAGATTTTTTTATTATGCATACTGATGGATGTAATTAATCCATATTTTAGTTGAAAGATATAAAGTTATCCTACACCATAAAATCCCAACAGGACTATGATGAACAGATACATACATGACAAGGCATATTAGCTGGTGCCTTTTTGACCTAACCCTATTTCATTCAGGTCTGATAATGTTGCCATATCTCCAAAACCCCTATCAGTCATTTGGATTATATTTTTAAAAGTAAAAGACCAAATCTTTGTTCTGAGAAAGGTGATGGTGGCTAATACATTTACAAGTAAATAAATAAATTGCAGTTGTAGAAAGTATCATGGAGAGCACAGAGTTAGGGGACCTAACATAGTCTGAGAGATCCAGGAGGCCTTCCCACAGAAGTGACCCTGAACTTGTCTTTCCCTGTTCTAATGGAGGAAAGTTCTTACTCCTTCCCTATGAATTCCATTTTTTTCTATGTATTACACAACTCCACCCCACCATTTCCCCAAATATAGTATTTTAAATAAATCTTTTCACCTTGAATTCCTTTGCCATAGAGTATATGTATATATACATTTTCAAATACTTTCATATGAAATTTTTAATTTAATTTTTTAAATTGACAATAATTTACATATTGGGTACATAGTGATGTTTTGATACGTATAATATATAGTGATAAGATCAGGATAATTAGCCCATCTCTCATATAAACTCATATAAAACATTTATCATTTCTTTGTGTTGGAAACATTCAATATCCTAGCCATTTGAAACTATATAATATAGTGTTATTGTTATAGTCTTAATAATATATATATGTTACATATAATATAGTCTTATTTTCTTAACTATAATTATCCTGCAATGGTGTAAGACACTGGAACTTATTCCTTCCTTCTGGCCATAATTTTGTATCTTTTAATAAATCTCTCCCTATACTTTCCTTCCCTACCCTTACCAGCCTCTAGTATCTTCTGTTCTACTTTTTACTTCTATGACATTGACTTTTTTTAGCTTCCATATATGAGTGAGAACATGCGGTGTTTAACTTTCTGTTCCTGGCTTATTTCACTTAACATAATGTCCTCCATTTCTATCTATGTTGTCACAAATGACAAGATTTTATTCTTTTTTATGGCTGAATAGTATTCATTGTGCTTGTAGACCACATTTTCTTCATACATTCATCTGTTGTTGAACACCTAGCTTCATTTCTTATCTTGGCTATTGTGAATAGTTCTGCAGTAAACATGGGGGTGCAAATGTCTCTTCAATATACTGATTTTCTTTCCTTTGGATAAATTCCCAGTAGTGGGATGGCTAGCTCATATGGTAGTTCTATTTGTAGTTTTTTGAGAAACCTCCATATAGTTCTCCATAGAACATTCCCACCAACAGTATATAAGAGTTCCCTTTTCTCCACATCCTTATCAGCATTTGTTTTTTTTTTTTTTTATCTTTTTCATAATGGCCATCATAATTGGAGTGAAATGTCTTATCATGATTTTGATGAGAATTTCCCTGATGATTAGTGATGTTGAGCACCTTTTCATGATTCTTGACCATTTGTGTGTCTTCTTTTGGAAAATGTCTGTTCAGATCATTTGTCCCCCCTTTTTTTTTCTTTTAAAGAGACAAGGTCCTTCTCTGTCACTCAGAGTGGAGTGCAGTAGTGCAATCATAGCTCACTGCAGCTTCAATCTCCTGGGTTCCAGCAATCCTCCCACCTCAGCCTCTCGAGTCACTGAGACTACAGGTGCAGTCCCACCATGCCTGGCAATTTTTTTTTTTTTAATTTTTTGTGGAGACAGTCTTGCTATGTTACCCAGATCGGTCTGGAACTCCCTAGTTTCAAGTGATTCTCCCACCTCAGCTTCCAAACTGCTGGGATTACAGGCATCGACCATGGCCCCCAGCCTCATTGGCCCATTTTTAAATAAGATTGATTGTTTTTTCAATGTTGAGATGTTTGAGTTCCTTATATATTCTAGATATTAATCGCCTGTCATATAAGTAGTTTGCAAATATTTACTCTCATTTTGTGGGTTGTTCTTTCACTCTGTTGTTTGTTTCACTCTGTTTCCTGCACATAGCTACATTCCTACCCCACTATATAAAAACTCAGTTTAAGTCAGTTGGGGAGAAGGATTTGAGACTTATCTCCTGTCTGTACAGAAGCTTTAAGTGTAGAAGCTTTTGGTTGATATAATCCCATTTGTTTATTTTTGCTTTTGTTGCCTGTGCTTTTGATGTCTTATTCATAAAATCTTTTCCCAGATCAATGTCCTGAAGTGTTTCCCCTATGTTTTCTTCTAGTGGTTTCATAGTTTTGGGCCTTATGTTTAAGTCTTTAATCATTTTGAGGTGATTTTGTATACTGTGAGGCGTGGAAGTCTAGTTTTGTTCTTCTGGATAAGAATATCCAATTTTCCCAGCAGCATTGATTGAGAGCTTGTCATTTTCCTGTGAGTGTTCTTGACACTGTTATCAAAACACCAGGGGTTCAGCCTAGGTCCCATTTGCCTGCTGCACAGAAAGCCAATGACTGAGACAATGAGTTTTGCCAGGGAAGAAGCCTTTATTTGGGTGCTGCAGCTGAAGAGACACGAGAAAAGTCTCAAATCCATCTCCCCAGCTGACTAAAATTGGGGGTTTATATAGTGGAGAAGAAATGTAGCTACATGCGGGGAAACAGGAATTAGGCAGGAATAAGGAAGAGAAGTTTCAGTTCCGTAATACTGTTGGAGTTCTGAGTGTGGGTTTCCTGAGAAACAAACTCAGATAAGACAAATATGTTCCAAGTTTTCAGACCAGGAGATAAATTTCTATGTTTATTCTTTTAAAAAGTCCATAAACATCAGTCTTATGGGAAATCATGACATATCACTTGTGATGTTAACCTTTGTCACATGGCTGAGATAGTGTTTGCCAGTTTTCCCCCTTGTAAATTTGCCGTCCACACCCACTCTCCACTCCTACTTCCTTACTATATTCTTTGGAAAGAAGTCACTAAGCTCAGCTCACACAGAATAGCCAGGGGAACGAGAGTTGCATTGCTTTCGATTCATTCAGCAAATATTTTTGAGCCCTTATTATGTGCCTGACACTCTGTTATGTCCTGGGAATAAGGTGATGTCCACAACCTTGTCCCTGATCTTGTAGATGTTCCATCTAGAGGAGACACACGCCCAAAAGCCAAACGCAGTTGAACATTTTTAAGTGTTATAAAGGGGACAAACTAAGAAAAGCAGGGTGAGACACTGGGGCTGGGGCTGTAAGGAGGAACTGCCTTACAGGTGGTCACTGGGAAAGACATTTCTAAGTGGAGCTATTCGCACTGACCCCTGAATGGCAAAAGGCAATTAACCAGGTACAGAGAAGGCAAAGGGAACAACAATCCGTGCAGAGATCCTGGGATGGGAAGGAGTGTGGCAAGTTTTATGAGAGGACAGTGGAACAGCATGGCTGGAGCAGAGAAAATCTAATGTGGATACAGACGTGAGGTAAATTTGGAGATAGAAGTCAGTCGCACACAGCATGTGGAGGCTTCACTGCCTCCAGCCTCTACTGTTGATTTTAAGGAAGAAAAAAGTTCAGGGGATAATTTTAAAAATTGGATTCCTCTCCTTTTGTCAATATAGGGGCACACATGTAGGGTATGAGTAGAAAGAAAACAGATGGAAAGAAAATCCTCTGAAATCAGGATAGAACCCGGCATAATTTTGGAAACCCCTTATGTTTATAAAATTAAAGTTAACAGGTAAAATTTTCTAATGTTTATAAAATAAAAGGTAGTACTTCCAAGCATGATATAATGCTTCCCTATCTTCTAAATATAAAATAGAAACCTTTTTAAAGTTAGTAAAATAAACTGTCCTTCTTCTCCCTCCCATGATGCATATCAGCTCACCAAATTCTCTATTTTGGGAAAAAGTTAGATGGCCTTATTTAAAAAAATCACTACACATATTTTCTCCCAATTTATTTCTCAGTTCAAAACACTTTAGAGATTAAAATATCTATCTTCAAGTTTAAAATACCTACTAATTTTTGACAAAATGCAGGAAACTTCTAAGGCATATTTTATTACGGGAAAACTGCTAAAGAGAGTAGTGAAAAAACAGATCATATTCAAGAGATTATTTCTATTAATTATTTACAAATAATCATAATATATTATACTTTCTTTATTTGTTTTTCCATAACTGATTAGGATGACTTCTTCTATTACTGTGTTTTTTTGCAAGTGGAGCATAACGTAGGTCAAGATTTCACAAACTTTGTAAAGGGCCTGATGGTAAAAATTTAGATTTTGCAGGGCATGTGGTTTCTGTAGCAACTACTTACCTTTGTCATTTCGATGAGAAAGCAGCCATACACGGTACCTAAATGAATGAGTGTGGTTGTTTTTCATTAAAGCTTATTTATAGATATTGAAATTAGAATTTCAGGTAATGTTCATATGTCACCAAATATTCTTCTTTTGATATTTTTCAAGCATTTAAAAATGTAGAAGCCATTCTTAGAATGGAATATGGACTTCTGCTCTCTTTTTAGACTTTTCTTCTCTTGTCCACATAGAGCCATAACAACAGCAGTTAGCTCTCTAAAGATTCTTCAGTTTGTTAGACCCTGTTTTCTCAACCTGGAATATTTCCATTCCCAGTGCCATCACTCCATAATCCAACCAGCTTGCGCTTGTCTAGCCCTTTCAGGCATTAAGCATCCTTGCTAACCCTACACTCTGAGCTAAGCATGTCCTCTCATGCTGACGGAACTGTGTAAACTGGAATACGTTTGAATTACTGTGTTTATACCATACAGATCTGCTAAACAGAAACTTTATGGAGGTTTTCCCAAAATTAACAACAGTCCTAAAAGTTTACTGACCTCACCAACAATGAGAAGTGAAGCTGAGAAAAAAAAATTCTGAACTATTAGACATACGCCCAAACCAATGTTCATCATCATGCTAGAGCAAAGTCTAAGTTATCTCTACATTCTCATTACAGAAAATGTTACTATAGAATTGTCATAAGAAGAATTAATCGAAGATTATACAGCCGAAATTATAGAAAGAAATGTATTAGAGAGATTTATCAGATAAAGATGAATGTGAGATAGTTAATTTTACATTGTTTTCCGGAATGTCAGATTCTTTGTTGCATTTGTTACCTTTTAAAATTTTATGATTTCTTTTGACTGATTTGCTCATTGTAAATGCACTTCTATGGCCAATTTTTAGTTATAATTTTATAATCTTTTTAATAACAAAAACTCCCAGATTATGTAAGTTTCAATCCTAAAAGATTGTCTGTCTCTGGTTGTACAGACAACAAATTGTCAATTCTGCTTAAAATTTTGTTTTGAATTGTGATGAAAAAAATCTTTCATATACCTGAGACATAAATTAAATTGGGAAATGTTTAGTTCAAAAAAATTGAAGAATGTGTGAGCCTCGGTAGGTGTTTATATATTACCTTACTGGGTAACTAATCCTAAAATAAGAGTTTGAGCATACTGCATCCTGTGACACCTTTGATTGTAAGCTTTTGTGACCAGTTCTTATTCTTGAAAAATTTAGACTGAGTGGGTGATAATTACATAATTATTCAAATTCTCGAAAGAAGGAACAAAGGAGACATTTCCTGATATAAGATTATGTATCATAAATTATAGTGCTTAAGTGGATGAATTTTTTTTTCTCAGTAAACCATTCAGTGCAGTCAATTTAATCCATCGAGAGAGGGAGCGTGGGGCTAATGGAGGGTAGAAAGAGGTAGGGGGAAAGCAGACACTAGTTCCTTCATATTAAATTGAAGAGCTCTTATTGCTGTATGGCAGTAAGGCAGTCCAGTAATAAGGAATTCTGTTGTATTCATATGTTGATATGTTTTATACATGTACTTTTTTATTTTCTTTTACAATTTATCTCTTTTTGTGAGTCCTTTAAGTGTAATTCCCTCAGCTTCTTTAGTACATCCTCAAGCATCTTTGAAAAAGATGATGCCATAGGAAACATCCACTAGAAACGAAAATCCAAGTCTTAGCCAGCTAAGCAGATAAGAGCCTATAAAAATGCTACATCATTCCATTCCAGCTGAATAGAATTGCAGCATAGATTTGTCTTTTAATCATTCTAAGTAATATATTATGGAGATGATATAGACTAAACACAAGTAGTGCTAAAATAAATTCTATAAGTAGTTCTGGCAATGTAATAGTTACTTTCCTAGCCAGCCTAGCTGTGTACATAATGGGGGTGGCTATGGCTTCTGCTAAGGCTCTTCACACTCCGAGCTGCAGCTTATGGTGGGAAAAATGAAGGCCAAAAAGTAGAGCAGAGAGGATATGCTGAGTGTAAAATAGGAAGATGCAGGTAGCTATTTAAGATCCAAGGTATTTTATTGTGTAAACTTAAATAAGAAGAAAATAGTCTTAGAAAAGAATTCCTGACAGAAAAATTTGGAAAGCCACCATACTGAAAATTTAAGTAGACTTAACCAGACATCTGAAGCCCTAATATTTATAAGCACATCATTGTGTTTTAATATCCTAATAAAATAATTCTCTTGATACCTATGTTGTCTTTCAAATCTAAAATGAAAACATCTTGTGTAAAAACCCATCTACCTAGAACATTGGTTTGAAATTATTTACCACTTAAATAAAATTACATCCTATGACGTAAAATGGCATTTGTTTGTTTTTAGTCATCTTAACACTGTATATTATTGGTATTTACTTTGAATAAGAATCATGTGGTACAATAGGGAAGCAATTTCTGCAAGTACATCATTTCTTTAATTCAAAACACTGTTTATATACAACTGTGATAACAACTGGAGTAGCTTTAGAGAAGTAGGTCACTTGGTCTTAACCCGTAGGTTTCTGAAATAAAGACTCAAGGGTTTGCTTGCCCTAAATTGAGTATGGGGGTGCAGCAGTGGAAGAAGTGTCCCAATATGTTCATGGATTTTTAGAATACTTGCAGGAAACATAAACCCATTCAAATACAGCCAATGTAAAAATCTGGAGAATTTCCAGGAAGTAGAGAGTTCTATAAAACAAAACAAAACAAAACTGGATCATCTGAACATCTAAGCCTGCAGAAGTCAAGAACTAAGTCAGTTCAGGGGACTTCATCTGCAGGAATGTGTAGCCATTCGTGCTACTTCCCTGACACTAATGTGACTTAGCCATCTACATATGCTAGTTTCTTACCATACTGCCCTATTCTCCAGAGGGGCAGAAGTATCTAAGTGGCTCCCTGTCCATACTATGGATTGGTTATTCCTGTTGGGCTAGGTGCAAGATGCAGTGGTCTGGGAGGCAAAGCCTTTTGATTTACTGGACTAACTTGCTAGGTGGGAACTGTGAGATTGGCAGGTCAAGCTGCGAAAGAATGTCAAGCATAGTAGATGGCTGATATATTGAGTAAGGGCTTAATCCATAAGCTTATAAGGGGAGCAATTCTGTCTGCTGAAAGATCCATGAAAGGCATCACAGAGGAGATGCATTTAAACAGGATTATAGTGGTTGAGTTGGAATTCGCTATCAAGAGCTATCAAGAGCAAATAGGCAAAGAAGGAGGGTACTCTAGGTAGTGAAGCAATTTGAGTAAAATGGTATAGGTTTATGCTTGGCACTCAGGTACATCAGTCTGGCTCAGCAATTCTCACTATAGCTGCCCTGAATCATCTGAGCAGCCCATGTGGATGCCTGGGCTCCAACCTAGATAAATTGAAACAGGATCTCTGGGGTTTGTGGTCAGAGATATGCAGTTTCTTAACCTTCTCCTGATGATTCTAATGCAAAGAGGATTGAGAACCACTGAATGTCTAGAGACTACAATACTTTATGAGTTTGTGAAATATAGTTGGAAAAGGATGTTTGAACATGACTGTGAGGACTCATATATCAAGCTAAGGACTTAACTGTATTCTGTAAGTAATAGCACTAGAATGCACTATTTTATTGGTTTCCACTCTTTTCTGAGCCCAGTATAGTTGCATCTATTTAGAGTTCTTTCAGGGCAGTAGATGGGGGCAGCAGAAGTGGGTGGGTTATGGGATCTAGGTGTACGTCATCTAGATAGCTCATGGTGCTCATTAAAAATACTGTTTATCAAGTAACTCCATGAAAAATGGGCAAAAGACATGAACAGGCATTCTCAAAAGAAGACATACAAGCCGCCAACAAACATACTAAACAATGCTCCACATCACTAATTATCAGAGAAATGCAAATCAAAACCACAGTGAGATACTATTTCACACCAGTCAGAATGGTTATTATTAAAAAGTCAAAAAACAACAGATGCTGGCAAGGCTACAGAGAAAAGGGAATGCTCATACACTGTTGGTGAGAATGTATAATCAATTTAGTTCAGCCACCATGGAAAGCAATTTGGAGATTTCTCAAAGAACTTAAAACAGAACTATCATACAACCCAGCAATCTCATAACTAGGTATATATCTGAAAGAAAACAAATCATTCTAAAAAAAAAAAAAGATTCATGCACTCACGTATTCACCACGGCACTATTCACAATAGCAATGACATGGACTCAACCTAGATGCCCATCAATAATGGACTGGAGAAAGAAAATGTGATACATACTCACCATGGAATACCATGCAGCCATGAAAAAGAATGAAATAGTGTTGTTGTTTGCAGCAACATGGATGCAGCTGGAGGGCATTATGCTAAGTGAATTAACACAGGAACAGGAAACCAAATACTGCATGTTATCATTCATAAGTGGGAGCTAAACATCAGGTACTCGTAGCATAAAAATGACAACAATAGAAACTAGAGACTACTAGAAGGAGGAGGAAGGAAGGGAGACAAGGGTTGACAAACTGTTGGGTACTATGTATGCTCAGTACCTGGGTGATGGGATCATTCATACCTCAGACCTCAGAATCACACAGTATACCATGTAGCAAACCTGCACGTGTACCCCTGAATCTAAAATGTTAGAAGGAAAAAGAAAACTGTTTACCCACTGCTTCTCTTCTGTGGGAGTGGATATTCTAATTCCAGATTTAGTTTTCCTAAGCCACATGTATTGAAGTTTTGTAATGATTCTTTCTTCTCTCTTTAGGGGAGTAGGTTGCATCTTTGTTGAAATGATCCAAGGAGTTGCTGCTTTTCCAGGAATGAAAGACATTCAGGATCAACTTGAACGAATATTTCTGGTAAGTCCTTTACAGAGTATTTCTGAGAAAAAATGGTTTCTAATTAGTCACTTAATGACAAATTTTACAGCAGTCTGTGGAAAATAATTTAAAACAAATTTATTGTCACATTTGGTTCTAACATATTTTGGACTTTTGAAAAAGCAGGAAATCAGTTAAGAATTATGTTTTTATACTACTGTACATGAATAACATGTCAAAGTGGTAAGAAGGAACAGGGCGGGAGAGGCAATATAGAGAAAGTAATGGGTTAAAAATGAAGGCTCTGATAGAAGAATTCCAAATAATTAATATAGATACTCCCTCCCCTTCATGTAGGTGGAGCTTAACTCCCCCATCCCCCTTGACTGTGAGCTTTGATAACTTTCTTCCATAAAGCAGAGCACGGACAGTGGGAAGACAGTGACTTTACAATAGAGACACCAGTTAAACAGTACTTCAGTCAGGTTTTCCAAGGCTATCATCATCAAAGATAAGTCATGTTAGTGGGGTGTACCCTTGATATGATGTGTTGATAATGGCACCTCACCTCTGTGGTCTTCCTCCCCAAACCATAGCCCCAGTTAAATCGTAAAAAATACATCACACGAGCCAAAACTGACAGACATTCTACAAAATACATGACTAGTAGTCTTCAAAACTGTCAAAGTCATCAAAAACAAGGAAAGTTTGAGAAACTGTCATAAATCACAGGAGGCTAGGGGAGACATGACAACTCAATGTAATGTGATCTCCTGGATGAAATACTTGAAAGGAAAAACATTATTAAGTATGTTGTTCAGTTAATATCAGTGTACCAATGTGAGTTTCTTAGCTGTGACAAATGTACCATATTATGTAAGATTTTCACTAGAGAGGGAAACTGGGCGAGGGGTATACATGAGCTCTCTGTATTAGGTTTTGTAACTTTTCTGTAAATCTAAAACTATTCTAAAATTGAAAGCTTATTTAAACTTTTGAAAATCTGCAAAAAGTAAGTGTTCTGGAGCCAGACTATCTGGACTTATCACCCTTCTCTGTCACTTTTTAGCCATGGGACTTTCAGCAAGGGGCTTATTAGTTCTCTGAGCTTTAGTTTTCTCATGGGTGAAATGAGGGATAATAATAGCACCTTCTTCATAGGTGGCTTTGAAGAATAATTGACTAATATATAAGTTCTTTTAGGACTCTGCTTGGCACATAGTAAATACTTTACATATATATAAATCATTGTTATTTTTATTATGTCATTTTATACCAAACACTTTTATTCAGTAGAGTTTCTACATTAGCTAATATTCATATAAACCTGTAATTTAAAACGTGAAATCAGAGTTAGACAAATTAAGTGCAACATTAAAATATAGCTATCATATTAAGAATAAAATCGGCAATAGAGCGTAGTGATACAAACTGAGGCTCCATCACTATTGTGTTCACCTTAATGTCAGCAATAAAATGGTAAGAAAAGATTGGAAACTAGGAAATTAAAGCACATCTGATTCCTCTGTGCAGCAGCCTATATCCCTGTGAGTCGCTGTGTGCTAACAACAAATGGACGATCAACAAAGTCCCTAACATAGAAACCGTCCTCACAGTGTTGTCCTGTTGGTTTTGTTCTTTCAGAAACCGTCTGTATCCACTTCCTTTCAATTTTATTTTATTCGATATCTATAAATTCCCAACAAATGTTAACATGATTATAAAAATGGTGTATCTTTATAATGGAAAATTCCTACAGTGTCAAAATGAATAAAAGCTGAAAAATCACCCTTTGTCCTACTATCCAGAGATAACCATGTCTAGTATTTGGACATATACCTTCTATAGAGTTTTTCTACACATATTTGAAAAGATTGAATCATATTTTGTATATGCTTTTGGAACCAGCTATTTTCACTAAACAATTTGTAATGAGCACCTTTCAATGAAAAATAAATTCAGAAACCTATCATCATTCTTAATGACTGGGGAGTGTTGTATGGATGAGACATTATTTACTTAACCAGCCCAATAATTTTCTTAAAAATTTAAACTTTTCCATATATTTTGTATTGACAAAAATGGCCTAGAAGGAACTTTAATGGGCTGTAGTTTATATACATTTTTATGAAAAAACATTTCTCCAAATATTTGGCATTTTTATTTACATAAAGCTCATGTATAATAATAATAATAGCATCACTAAATTTTATGCTGATAATTTTCTAAACTTTAGATTCCACTTTTCACTCTCTGATAGCTGTTGAACAATAATTATGTAACTTGTCAAATTACTGATTTCTGGTAGAATTATTACCATGCTGTATTTGAAAGCAGAAAACTTTGAAAAGGGAATCGTACTGAAAGACATAGATAGCTCCACTTATATATTACTTTAGGTTGAATTATAAAGGAAAAGAAATTGTTATGTAAGTGAGATATACAGCAACAGAACAAAAAAGTGAGTTTCATAAAAGCATAATTTATTGACATAGCTTAGTCAAAGCTTTCATTTGAAATCTTTGTTTAACAAAAGTAATTTCCATTGGGTAATGTCTTATTGGATTACTTCCTGTGTGAAATTTTTGCTATTATTTCTTAATATTATGGCATTAGTTTCCTAATTTTATGGGTATTTGGAGACCTTTGAGCTATGCCTAGGCTTTTAATAAGTCAGAGATATAAATCATTCTAAATTTCCCATGGGATTATTGATATACTAAACTACCATTGCTCTTGTTGGAGCACAGAGACCCACAAATGCAGATAAGCATCATGATTTATGGCAATAATGCTTTCATTTACTGTAGTTACTTTACATATCTAATGCCTCTTACAATAAAATGTCCTTTGATAATTAGGAAATGAAGATCATCCTCTATATAAAATTACTGCTGTAGAATTAAATGATGCTCTGTTTTGCCCTGAAGAATTAGACGAAGCCAGATAAAGAGAAATCTAAAGAATTCTTTCGACATTAAATGTTATCATTTTAAGTATTTTATTTTCTCTACTGAATTGTTTAAATTTGCAAGTATTAGCTATATTGTCACACAAGTAGACTCTCTCAAGACTGGTGTGATCCTTGGAGGAGGAAAGTTTATAAACCCAGTATGGTTAAATCACTGAGAAAAAATAAATGCTTTTCCTCTGTGACCTTTTATGTCTAATCTTGGGAGGAATGACTATTAAATAGTGATTAAATCCACTTTAACAGGCCTCTAATATAAACTGCCAGAGACTCTTTTCTAAAGTGGCAATTGGATATCTGGCCTCTGGTAAAGCATTGCCAAGGAGATAATCAACTTTGAAAAGTCATGAAACATGGGATTATTTGGTTTGTTTTGTGTTTTAATACGAGGATTAAGTTCATTCATTTGCCTGTGAACTGTACATAGAAAGGTGGTTAATAACTTTGAAGCACAAAATTAATAGCGTGTTACCCAAGACAGCTAATATATTTAGCTCCCACACACTGAGTCTTTATAAAATATGTGAAAGGAAATAAAGATCGGTTAGTAAAAGTCTTTATGTTTTTCTTTCTAAGGTTCTTTTTTCCCTATTCTCTTTTTTTCTTCCTTTGGTTGAAGGGAGCAGTTCACAATTTTAACAAGTTCAATGAATTCATTTCTGGAACATAATAACCATGTTCATATATATAAGGTGAGCTGGGATATGCTACAATCTGAAATTTCACCATTAAATCATTTTCCTTGACATTGTGATATGCAAGAAAGGAAGGAAGATGATGGAATTTTGATAAATTATATTCAAGACATTTTGAATTGGCAGGTAAATAGGCACCTAATTCTCCAAGCAGTAACTCTGCTCTTAGGTGGAAAGAGTATTTATTTTCACTTCTTCAGCATTACCCAGTTTTTAATATGGCACGGTGTATTCTATTCACCTCCATTAGTTGCAGAATATGCAGCAAATGCATTCATCCAGGTGAATATATATTCGGAGTGACAAAATCATAACTAATAAAAATTTTGTATTCTAAACATATTGTTCTGAATTGAAAAAGAAGGGTACTTGGTGCAACCCTGGGAATATGTGTCTCTCTCACTTCAAAACAGCTGAACAAATGGCAGGGAATGCTTGCACAGCTGTCTGAAACCTTTGGCAGATGCTTCTGGGTCTCTGTGGCTCATGGCCCATTGTGTAATAGTCACGACAAAGGAGCTGGCGTGATTCTGTTTCTCAGATCTGTTCTTTTTCTGTCTGTCTTTGAATGTTGATAACCCTGACAAATCACACCTTTCCTCGTCTCCTGGGTCTCCTGGCTTACAATGAAATTTCATCCACTAGTTTTTAAACTATTATACATTATTTGATTGGTGCGATTGTTAAAATATTCCTCTTCATCAATATATGCCATTCAGAATTTGGGTGAGTGCATGTGTGTGTGTAATGATCCACTTGCAACTTTGAAAGCTACTATAGTACTCAGTCTGGCTTTTGAGTCGGATTATTCCTTAAGCCACTGCACTTTGCATTAAACTGACTGTGGAGATACAGTTTACAGATTCAGTTCCTGTCCTTGTTTCCTCCACATGGCTCTGATTCCAGGATCTTTAGAACTGGAACCATAATCCTACAGCTTCATGATTGGTTAGGAAAGACTTATAGAATGTAAGGGAAAGCTGATACCACCTCCTTGATGGTTATTACCATTCAGGTGGATGTGTTGTAACAGCCACATGGTTAGGATGGAATATTGCTATCACAGATTTGTATCATCATTACCATTACTGGATTTGCTTTAGGTCATTTCTGCCATACCACTTCAGCAGTTACTCTGCAGCACTAGGTACAATGAAGACATAAAAGAATTATGTGTCATCATGTCAGCCTGGAGTAATGACCATAAAAATCAAGGCAGGTGGGCAAGGCATACTTTAGGAATGGAGTCATGAATAATTGCTGAGCAATTGATCAGCAGATGTGAGACCCAGCAATAACAGTGGATTCTCTATTAGTTAAAATACTGAACTCTAAGGGTTAAATGTTGTGCTCTAATCCAAGGTTTTTGTTTTCTGCCCCCTGCCACCCACTACCCCAGCAAGCCACCTTTTCAAATTGGACAGTAGTTTCTGCATTGTAAAGGAGGAAGTTAAACTAAGTGATTTCAATATTGTCTTGTAGCTCGAACCATTTTTTATTTTTTAAAAATGCTTGATGTTACTGTATTATGTGTAAGTTATGGGTGTTTAAAGAAAAATTGCTAAGAAAATTTTTGTTAAGCATTAAAGAAAGTATAAGATTTGAAGTGAAAATAAAGGGGAAAAGGAGACATCAGGCAGTAGTATAGGAGTGGGTGGAAGGTGAGTTGAATGTTCAAGATTGCACTTTGATAGTTTAGTATTTTTAAATCTCATTTTATCCATAATGTAATAAAACAGTATAACAGAAGAGTAATGTAAGAGCATATTAACAAAAATAATACAGTACAGTGTGGTAGTATGTGCCTATGATCCCAGCTACTCGGGAAGTTGAGGTGGGAGGATCACTTAGCCTAGGAGTTCAAGGCTGCAGTGAGCTATGATTGTGCCACTGCACTCCAGCCTGGGCGACAGAGTGAGACCCCGTCTCTAAAAAAGAAAAATGTGATAAAATGATAAATTCAACTATATAAATACTGGCAGAAGTAGAGAATTAAACAACACCTGTTGGGGTGAAGAATATTGAAAATATTAAACTACAATTTTTAAATTAGTTTTAGAAAAACAAATAAGTACAATAGATTATAATACTCTACCTCCCACCCTGGAACAAGTACCTCTTAATCTGTACTTGTTTCCTTCAAGCCTCATCTATAGGCATAGTCATTTACATGGTGAAAAATCTTTTCAGAGAATCAACTGTATTTAAGTAAAAGAAAAGTATGAGAAAAAATCACCACTGAGATATAACCAACATTAAACATTTTTGTATTCCCTTTTCTAGATTTTCACAATTGAGTTCATAATAAATTTATGGTTTTGTTTTTAGCTTCTCTTTAACATGAAATAGAGAGCCATTTCCAAGTCATTAATATATACTTGAAAATGTTATTTTAATTATACTATAATACCTCACAAATGTGCCCAAATAATAGAGAAACTCAAACATTTCTCTATTACTAGATAATTTGCTTGCTGTTTTTATGCTACAGTAAGCATTGCATATTTTTGCACCATTTAATTATTCATTCAGGGAGATTATTAGGCATCTTATGTGACAGTCACTGTGACTATGGTGGTGAACCAACAAACATAGCCCCTACTTGCTTCAAAAATACAGTCAGCTGAGCTACATTTGAATAGCTTCCAGGAAAACAGGTCAGAAAGATGTTGCAAAACTATTGTTACACATCTTGGATATAAATGATGAGAAAAGGGAAAGGGTCAAAGATAACATAAAAGTTTCAAATCTGGGGAACTAAGTGATTAGAGAGGTCATTGAAAATAGTGGGAACATTGAAAAGGAGTACCACTGGAGGGAGAAGAAGAAGAGAGCTCAGGGTACTGGACTTTATGTGATAGCGAGTGACCTCAGATGGACATGTCCAGTATATAACTCATACACAACGAAATCAGGAAGATGCATGGGAATCAAGGAGCCATTCACCCAAAAGAGACAAGGTTGGCTCCCACATCATATTAGTTCTTGAATCATGAGAAGATAGAAGGAGATGCTGTGGACCACTGCCTACCCTGTAGGGGATGTTCATGTTTTGGGGGATTGGAGGGTTAGACCAGGGGAGAATCAGTGCAGTGACACAAATCAAGGGAGGGGTGACCAGAAGAGAAATAAAGGATAAGAACGGAAAAAGAAAATCACTCCCTGGAGCAAGATAATCCATCAGCTCAGGTCTGTTCAGTGGGTAGGGGTGGTGGGTTATGAAGCCAGAGCCCTTCCTTGCTTGTTCCCAACGTGTTCTGCACACTGCTCATATAGTTTGTGGCACGTTGTATGTGCCCAGTAAATGTTTTAGCCCAGAGGAAAAGAAAGATTTCCTGCCCCAAAAGTGTAAGAGTCAATACAGAAAACTCACATGGGTTTATTAATAAAGGTTAGACTTTCCATGGTTTTTCAGAGGAGACCTGTGATTCTCTTTGATGTTTCAGTGATGTTGGAGTGAAGGTGGGTATAGCCTCAGAGGGAGGCATAGTTCTAGGTTGTCCACTCTTGGCTCTGCTTCTGTTAAGATATTGCAGTGAAATAGATCCCACTGCGAAAGGAAGGTTGAAAAACCCTGGACTAATAACATCTTAAGGTCCTCCCTGGTCAATACTCTATGAGAAAAAAAAAAGTCTATGTGGAAGAAAAGTGTTCGGAAGAGATCCAGTGAAAATGAAGATGTTGGAAAAATAAACACTGAGTGGTTCATGTATGGAGACATTAGATGGATGTTCTAATAAAGAAAGTTCCATGCTTCTAAGCAAATAGAAATGTTGGTAGCAAACTCCAGTAAGGTAATTTGTCTTACATGAAAGCTAAGACATGGCTCAAGCCTGTAATCCCAGCACTTTGGGAGGCCGAGACGGGCGGATCACGAGGTCAGGATATCGAGACCATCCTGGCTAACACGGTGAAACCTCGTCTCTACTAAAAATACAAAAACTAGCCGGGCGAGGAGAATGGCGTAAATCCGGGAGGCGGAGCTTGCAGTGAGCTGAGCTCCAGCCACTGCACTCCAGCCCGGGCGACAGAGCGAGACTCCGCCTCAAAAAAAAAAAAAAGCTAAGACAGTGGAATATCCATCTATAGAACAGCTAATCACATTACTTATAACTAAGAAAATTCTATTAAAAGACAAGCTGTTTGTGACCCAGATATTGAATTAACTCATGTAGTAAAAGAACTTCTTTTTACTTCAGTGTTTTTGCATTAGAGGACCACAAACTTTCTATAAAATGGGAAATGAGGACACTTTCATTAAATCATTCATTTTCTAAGTTATTCATTTATTCAACACATATTTATTATGTGCTTACTCTGGCCTAAATAATCTTTTCATGCTCTGAGGAGACAGCGGTACACAAAATAACATTCCTGCTCTCATAGAACTGATATTCCTATAAAGAAAGATAGACATTGAGAAAATAAATACATAATGTGTTTCTTAAGTGATATTCTGAGAGATACCACTTTATACATCATGTTCTAGGGAGTTTTCTCTCAGAGGTGATACTTGTTCACTGAAGGTTATAAGGGCGCCAAACTCACAAATAACAGGGATCAGAGCATTTGAGGCAGAGGGAGTAGCAACTTGGGTGGGTTTAATGATAATAGTATTAAATGATAGTTCTCATGCCTGAATTTGTGAAATTAAGGATCATTCTCCCACTTATTCAGGTGATTTCTGATGCTTTTGTTACTTTGACATCGTTTATATGAAACATTTTCTTATTTGGGAAATGCTTGCTTTGTGTGGAACATTGAATTTCTGTATATGTTACAATTCAGGCATTAGATTGAGTGACCACAGAGTTTGAAGTCCAACTGTCCAACTGAATACGTATTCCAAGTGGGAATTATGCTGGGGCTAGGGATTTGGACTTTCTGAGTCAGTTCACCATGAGAGTTAGTATAGATAGAAGAAAATGGAAATGTTTCTGTTTTGGAGAGTAGATGATAGTTCAGAGGAGAGAATGGAGGAAGAATGTCCAGAGGATGAAGAGACCCAGAGAGTGCTTTTTTTGAAAGTCAAAAGTAGAAGAATTTCAAGAAGGAACTAACTGAACCTGTAGACAACTTTGAGAATTGGGTTAATGAAGAGAATTGATGTCACCTTGAGGATATTTTTCAATCAATATTCCGTATATTTTATAATCTAAGTATTTTTAAAATAATGAAAACCAGTATATTTGTAAGGTAAAGGACACCAAAGATCCAAGAAGGCATGATGGATCAAGGTATTGGAGCAGTTAAGAGAGGATGGGTGGAGGAGACAGTGCCTTGAAATGTGGATGAAACATTTTTCCAAAAGAAAGGAAAGAAGGAGGGGAAGGACAGAGGGGGAGATTTGAATACATGTTTTAGAGGAGAAAGAAGAAATTTGAAGATTTTATGATCTGCATGATCCCTACATGAAAGGGAGTGGGGTATGGCTGGCACAGTGATGTGCATATGGAAGGCAGATGTTAAGGGAATGGATAATATTCATAATACTGGTGAAATAATAAACGATTTGCAACTGATGTGATAGGAGGAAACAGTTGCTGACTAGATTTTTAATCTATTTTTTATCTGAGATATTATTATGGAAATAGAAATGTTGTCTTTCCAATTTCTATGATTTGTGATAGTTTACTTTCCTATTAACATAAGAATGCTTTTATATGTTTCTACTACCTATAAATATTTCCCCATTGTAGTAATTTTTACCAAAGACTTTTCTGGAGGCTATGGCTTACCTCTGAGGTCTGTCTTAAATGTGTTGAAAAAATTTTAACTTAATGTATTGCTGCTTAATATTACTTTCTTTTTAATATACATGACTTTATTGTCAACATATATGACTACTTCCTGGTTGTTCTGGTTAGTTTTTCTTATGTAACCACCTCAAAATTCCCTAGTTTAAATCAACAATAATCATTTTTTAATTTTCTTTTATGGTTTCAGGGTCAGGAATTCAGTAAGGGCTTGGCTGGGCAGTTCTGGACTTGGGTTGCAGACACATGGTAGCTGGATCTCGACTAATCAGGGCTGGAGCAGTTGGGACTAGCCAAATATTCCTGTTTCTTTCTTCAGAGTCTTAGGGCTCTCCAAGGGTTCTTGCCATGTGGGCTGGTTTGGACTTCCTTATGTCATGGTGGTTGAGTTCCAAGAGTGGGTGGCCCAAGAGGACCAGATGGAAACTGTGTGGTTTCTCTTAATTTAGCTTCGGAAGTCACGCAGTAACTTTCTCCTGGTCATAGCAGTCACAAACCCTCACCCAAAGTCAAGGGAAGGAGACATAGATCCCATTTGTACATAAGAATGTCAAGAATATCAGGGCTGTGTTTTCAAGCTGCCACACTGACCATGTAAATTTTCATTAGGGCATATCACCAAGTCAAGCTGATAAACAACTTTCTAGGGAGAAACTCCAGGAAACAATTTTATCAAGTTCCTGAATTTTTTTGTTTTTCCCATACTCCTTATAGCCATTATATTACTGCTTCCCATGCTAAATATAAAGTGTGAATGGTCAAGAGTGTTACTTGGTGGGTCATGAGGTCCCTCATTTGCTCACCCTTTTTTCTTCCCTTTTTGACTAACAAGTTCACAGATGTGTCAGACTGAAAAAGATGGTGAAATACTTGGATAGTGTGACACATCTGAGGCAAGTGAGGAGGTGGTGACACTTCTTAGCAGATTCCCTGAATGTTATCCATAAAGCGTGTTTTCATAATTGACATTCTGCCTTTGAGTAAAATTTTCATTTGCAGAATGCTTCCCCACATAAGTCTTATTTCTCAGAACATTACATATGTTATTTCTTGAGGTGGGCAGCATCTAAGATGGCTCCTAGTGTGCCCACCGCCTGGTATTTATGCCCTGTGTAATGCTCTCCCCTTGAGTGTGGGCTGGACCTCGTCACTTGCTTGTAATGGATATAATATGGCAAAAGTGATGGGATATCACTTCTGAGACTAGGTGACAAAATGATTGTTGCTTCTTGCTCACTTTCTCTTCCTCTCTTACGGGCTCACTCTGAGAGAAATCAGCTGCCATGTTATGAGTTGCTCTGAGGAGGGGCCCTCATATCAAGGAACTGATGTTTCTAGCCAATAGCCAGTATAAACCTGAGGCTTGACCTAAGCCTTGTGAGTGAACTTAGAAGTGGATGCCTCCCCAGATGAGACCACAGCCATGGTTAATACCTTAATTGCCTCCTTGTGAAAGACTGAGCCAAAGGCACCTAGCCAAGATTCATTGGAATTCCTGACCAAAGAAAACTGTAAGATAATAAGTGTTTGTTACCTAAACACACTGGGTTTTGTAGTAACTTGTTCCACACCAGTAGATACCTAATATATCTCTTTTATAGAGATATACTAATAGATAACTATTATATACCATGACCAAGAAAGAGTAGATACTATTATTACTTTTATTTTATAGCAGAGAAAATTATCTTTAGAGATCATATGAACTTCCCTAAGAAGACACATTTAGTGTGTGCCAGAACTGAGACCAAATGCCAAATCTGCTTATTCTTTCATCAAAATACTGTTTTGTCTTTTTGTTTGGTTGTTTGTGCTCTGATTCTTAATCAGAGCTATGTCTTAGAATGACTTAGAATTATTTGTTGAATGCACATCCTTTGATCCCACTCAGGACCTTCTGAATCAGAGTCTTAGGGGATGGGACATCTTTCTGTATTCAAACAGATAAGCAGTCCCTGGTTGATGAGTTCTCTTAAGAATGCTGCTCTAAAAGATACGTGGAATTCTTTGAAATGTTAAGCATGTTTTACATTTCCTGGCTTCATATGACAACCTTAAAACCTAGATAGTGTGGACATTCTATCTGGAATGTAGAAGTCATTCTTCAGTTAGACTGAGTCCTTTGTTTCTCACAGAGATACTTTTAATAGGACCTTAAGGGACCCTCCCTTATAATGAGCATATTCATGGCTTTGTGCTACTAGTATCAGGTGACTATTATTAATTGAATACACAAGCAAATGAAGATTTGTGATCGTCATGGCCTAGCACTGTGATTTCTTATCTTGGCTGGCCACTTGATTGACATTCTGTTTTCCACTCTCATTTTGCAACTTACCTTTTCTTATGCTTCAGAAGTCTTTACCTTCAAGGATAAATCTGTCCAGGATGTTAATCTTTTAGTGAGGCATGAGTTCATTTAAAACCTGACCTTGTATCATCTCCTGCCCAACCTCCTGCAAGAAAAAAGCCTCCTCAAAATATTCTATCCTAAATTGATTTCTTATGTCTCACTATTACATAACTTGATAAAAAGCTATGGCTGTTTGATTAAAATTTATCATAAAATAATCTATCCAAGTCATTGAAGCATTTCCCTTAGAGAAGAGTTTTATTCTAAGTCAAGTTAACAGATTATCTGACCTTGGAGCTGAATTTGTCCTCTATCTCATTTGTCTCTTTTGACAATGACAGTCATACACTTCCAGGTAACGTGTATGTATGTAGGCTATGGCTTTCATATTCTTACTAAAATCTCTTTGTGGGTTTAGTTGTACTGGAAGTGTTGAAAACTGTATTTTAAATGTACCATTCAATGAAATTTTTCTTAGTATAACACCTAATATAAATTCAGGCTTCTATTAATTTTGACTAACTCTAGACATGAAAATTGTCAGTGAATCTGAGTCTCTGTGTGGGAATATATTCTTCTCCAGGACAAAAGCAAATGTCAGTATTGTCATATTTTACCTTTCATGTTGGTCAATCCCTGGTAAAGATGCAAGAATTGGTTTAGAGACGCATATGGTGCTATTAAACTTCTCTGCTTAAGTATCCGCCAGTTTTTCCTCTTCCCCTATCTCCAATGTCTACATATAACCCATCAAAATATATGAAATACTCCCCCTCACCAGTGAATTCTTCTCTGATTTTTCAATTGGAAATTCTTTCCTTCTCCTGGACCTCCTGGTCTCTTTGCCCAGACCTTCTGGTGTCTCTCTTCAGTGTCTGCCTTGCACTGCAGCTGTTTTGCTCTTATTCTCCTAATAGAGTTTAGAATTTGAGAGTAGAGGTAGGAAGATAAGAAGTACTTTGTGTGGAGCAAACACTATGTGCCCTGATGCGGCTTAGATATTGACTTGTGATGACAGAATTATTACAGAGGCCAAGGAAATTTCTTGAACTTTTCTGTGTTCCTTTTTAAATACATCTTTTGGAGAATTCTGTGGGAATGAAGTTAGAACCAAAGTTTAAAAATTAAACATGGTTTTCCTTTTTTCATGTGTTTGTTTAAAAATAGATGCAAATTCATGCTTTTTGTTAGTTTCTCTTGTTGCAGTTCCTTGTTCTAATAATACCTAAATCACTAATGCAGATAACATTTAACATTCAGATGCAGAGTTCATTTTCTTGAAGCTCAAGAGAACAAATTACTATCAATTTGCTCTAAGTAAAATTTGGTATTAAAAATGTTTCATGTTTGCCAAGTAGAAAGTAAACAACTGAGAGGTGTTAATAAAACCTTTTTGGAGGAACAATATTAGGTTCTTTTCTTGGCTCTCATATTATTCATAATAAAATGAATATTGCTTATCTGTCATATAGAATACTGATATATGCACATTTAATTTGATTATTGACTCTTGGGATGTGATTCAAGTCCTTCAGTAGTTGTGTCTTTGATAAGTCTGGCAGTGGGCTTCAATGAATTTCTATTTTGAAGAAGTTTGACAAAATTTTTGATGAATGTTCTTTCTACTACTTAATACAGGGAGTGCCACTCTGAGGATATTATGAAGGTAAAATAATAAAGGAACTAAAATTGATTTTCAATTCCTTATTACTTTTCTACCTTATAGCAAAAATCTTTTTTAGGCATAAATAATCAGATAGTGCATAGCTCATTATTTTGGTCTTCCTAATATACCACGATGTCAAATTAGATATGAAATGGAAAAGGATTAACTTGAGTGATATTTTAACCACCTTTCTAGCAAAAAGTATTTTAGATGAATATAATATGTTTTTCGTTTATCTTTCCAAATGTTAAGCTCATTTTTACAAGCAATAAAATATGCGATTATATGAGAAATCTCAGTACCTTCCACTTAATTTTGTTGTCAACCTAAAACTGTTTTAAAAAATAAAATCTATGAATAAAAAAAGAATGTTGTGGATAAATAGAAGCAGAATACTGTCCACAAAATCCATTCTTTTCTTTTGAGTTAATAGTAAGATTGTCCTTTCAGGAATTTCCTCTTCTGTCAGTGAGACACAGTGCAGAAGAGAATAGACACTTGGGCAATAAAAATATTTATTTCCTGACAGTTTTATGGACACTGAGGCAGGTGGGGTAGAGAGGTATCTTACTCCATTTTCTATTGCTATAATAGAATACCACAGACTGGGTAACTTAAAAAGAAAATAAATTTACTTCTTAGAGTTCTGGAGGCTGGGAAGTGCAAGGCTGAGGGACTGCGTCTGGTGAGGGCCTTCTTATGTCCTAACATGGTGGAGAACATCAGATGGCTAGAGGGCAAGAGCATATCAGCTCAGGTTCTCTTTTTCTCTTCTTATAAAGCCACCAGTTCCATCATGAGGGGCCCACCCTGCTGAGCTTATCTAGTTCTGATTACCTCCCAAAGGCCCCATCTCCAAAATCATCAACACGTGAATTTGTGGATTAGGTTTCCAAAACTTAGATTTGGGGAAACACATTAAAACCATAGTAGGAAGTGCCAAAATAAGTAAATAACAGGCTATGAAGCAGAGGAATTAACAGTATAATAGGGGATCAAGCTGAAGCATTAAAAACCTGTCATCAGGGCTGGGTGACGTGGCTCATGCCTGTAATCCCAACACTTTGGGAGGTCGAGGTGGGTGGATCACGAGGTCAGGAGTTTGAGACCAGCCTGGCCAGCATGATGAAACCCCATCTCTACTAAAAAAAAAAAAAAAAAATTAGCCAGGCATGGTGGCATATGCCTGTAGTCCCAGTTACTTGGGAGGCTGAGGCAGGAGAATCACTTGAACCTGGGAGGCAGAGGTTGCTGTGAGCCAAGATCATGCCACTGCACTCCAGCCTGGGTGATAGAGCAAGACTCTGTCACAAAACAAAACAAAAACCCGTCATCAGTACTCTGGGATAGGAAAAACTGTTGGGGAACATTGCTGCTGCTGATCTTCTCCTTCCTGTGTATTTAAGTTGGTATGAATTGGTTAAAATGGCAGCATTCACTTACTTGAGCAGAGCTGTATCAACATTACTTCAAAAAAGGTAAGAAATGCAATACCGTATTATCCTTCACACAAAACTCAGTAACTTTTTTTTTTTTTTTTGAGATGGAGTCTTGCTCTGTTGCCCAGGCTGGAGCAACAGATCTCGGCACCATCTTGGCTCACTGCAAGCTCCACCTCCCGGGTTCACGCCATTCTCCTGCCTTAGCCTCCTGAGTAGATGGCACTATAGGCGCCTGCCATCACACCTGGCTAATTTTTATTTTTATTTTTGTATTTTTAGTAGAGACGGGGTTTCACCATGTTAGCCAGGATGGTCTCAATCTTCTGACCTCGTGATCCGCCTGCCTCGGCCTCCCAAAGTGCTGGGATTACAGGGGTGAGCCACCGCGCCCGGCCAAAACTCAGCAACTTTTAATAGAAAACAATCAACCTTCTACTCTTGAGTTTTAAGAGTGGTCTATTTGTTCAAACACAGATATTTTGTGATTTACAAACAAATATTATTATTTAGTACTGTAACTGTTTCTTTAATTCCAATTTGAAAAAAGTAATGACTGAGCCATATGACGAAATAGTTTCATCTTCTCTAGAGATGTGTATAATTATTTGACTCCTAGTTTGTAAAGTGGTGATTTTATTTATGAAAATACCACAATAAGCAAGCTGATTTTTTTTTTAAATAAGCCAACTGCTTGGTATTTCTTTGCTTAGAAAGTTAGTGAGCTGAAAAATACACAGCAGAATGCTCACTTACTCTTGCTTTTTGACTTACCATCCCCTGTAGGCCTGCAGCCCAAGAATGGAGTTTGACAAATGCCAGGAATCCAGCCTGTAATTTGTGTTTAGTGTTCAAAACCCTGTACTTAAGTAAAAAGAACTACAAACCAGTCTTCTGTAGGCTACTTCCAATTCACTGCTCAATATTTTACCGTCTCTTTTTATATGATCCTGTGGCTATGGCTTACTTTTTGCCAAAAAACAGCTGTGGCTTACTTTTTGCTGATGTACACAGTTATTCCAGATTGTTTCCACCAATAGCCGGGCCTGACAAGCCACACCATATGTTTATAACATTGGGATAGGATTCAAGAAAGTAATAGAAGGATATAGCCAGGTACATCTGAAGATACTGAGATTCGCGTTAGTAAAAGTAGTTTATTAAGGTGTTGCTACAATGACAGTAGTACTGTTTATTCCCTCCACATAACCCAGGCTGCTCTTTGAGAACTTTTCTTGCTTCAGGGCTACCTGTGACAATATGTAGGACAAGTTTTAGAAAACAAAAGAAAGACCAAGATGAGAATTCGTTTTAAGAGGCTCTTTCCCAAAGTCTTAAGAAAGGAGATTGTCTACGTAAGGTCTTCACATTTAATGACATTCTCAAAAGAGAAGTTAGTGAAGCGAATCATCTAAAATGTTTATGCTTTGGGAAATTCAGGAGGTCAACGTAGTAACTGAGAGGATTACACATTTAAAAATCAGTGCATTTCTAAATGCCTTTATTCATATTTGTATGGTCTTCACAGGAATAAAATTTATGGGAGCAAGCTATTCATGTCAGATTAGCTTTTGGAAATACATAACTAAATTCAGAAATAGCAACTACAAATCAGCAGGCAAAAATATTAGTTTTTTTGTTGTTACTGATTTTTTTGTCTTAAATTTTGAAAACTCTTAAAATTAATCTTTACCTTTATGCTCTGAAGCAGCTTTTGGTTAGAGATGCTTTCTTTTCTTTTGTTCTAGTTCACCTGTTTATTATACAATGTTATCCCAATGAAATAGGCTTTTAAATATGGGGAGAAACAGTATACTGTCTAGGATGACAGATTAATTCCCTTCTTGTTCCCTTAAGGGAGACTGGTAAGAATTTGAAGACTTATTGGTGTTGATAGCTTACCCCTAAGGTCTGTGTGTTCTACCAAAAATAATGAAAAAAGGAAGTTTAGTCCTGCTACTGACTCTCGAAATACATAGCTTTGATAATAGCAGCCTGTCGCTTCAGATGGTAAGATTAAAAAATCACTCAGAAGAGAAAGAAGAAAGCAAATGAAGGATTTTATCCATGGTGTGTTGCAACTTAACCTGCTGGATAAATAATATAGTGATAATGGAAATACAATATGAAGCTTCCTTCAATAGTGGCTCTGTTTTTTATTTTTTATTTCATGGGAAAGGCAATACTTTTTTTGAATATGAATATAAAGAAACTTTCTTTGTATCCTCTTACTGTCTCCTTTACTTCTATTTAGTATTTCATTAATTCCACTGAAACCCAAAAGGGAAAATTAGGATGTGTTGTATTTGCATATAATTTGTATATGCATCTCCTAGCAATGTCCCAGGAACAAAGTTGGTTGAGCTGAGCACCGTGTGCTACCTCCATTAAAATAACCGACACATAAACCTTTCATATAACCTCGGAGCTTAAACCCAGTTGTTGTCTTTAAAGCTCTTTGTCTTTGCATTACACCTTGTTTAAGCCCAGTATAAGTGATACAGCTTAACCATTTGTAATGAACTAATGGAATTTATGACATAAGAGGTGATAGATAGTAAATATGGAAGTATATCAAATTTCTTTTAAGGTAAATTCTGGAATGAAAGATAACCTCTAGACTGGTTGTTGGAAGACCCAGCCTGTAGTCCTATTTGTAACTGGGTTTGTTGAAGGAGGGTTTGATTTATTTGCCTATAGAATGAAATTAAAGAATTCATAGCCTGCAAATAAAAAAATATTAGTGTAATTGTTTTTTGCAATGAAATTTCACCAATAATGCCAAATTTCCCCCCAACCCCCTTAGAGTGTCTCCAAGAAAATATAGGACTCCAAGGAACGTACTATGAGAAGCACTAGACCAAATGATGTTTACAGTATCTCCAAAATTGTTTTGTTTTCTCCACAGTAGTTATGTTTGCTTTATGTTATCTCTTATATATTAAAAAATTAATGTCATAAATATTTCTTTATGCCTTTATGTTCTGAATGTATTACTTTCACTAAAATATTTGTCTTCTGATTTTTCTTAGCTATTTAATTATTTTGATCACTTGTACAGTGTATTTTGATCCCACAGCAATTTTTTCCATAACTCCTAGTATAAACTGCCTTTTACTAAAACTAAGTATTCATAAACCAACTCAACAAATATGTGTTGAATATCTACTTTTTGTCAGTTACTGTGTTAGAACCTAGGATGTAAAATCAAGCAAGACATTGTCTTTACCTTCAAGGATCTCACAGTCTGGCCGGGGAGAAAGACAAGAGGCAGACAGTCGTGACACCATGTGTTAAGTGCTGAGCCCCAGCCTCTTGTGTCTAGCCTCCTGGTTAATTTATCTACTTGGATGTCTAATAAGAATGTCAGATGTGGCCGGGCGCGGTGGTTCACGCCTGTAATCCCCGCACTTTGGGAGGCCGAGGCGGGTGGATCATGAGGTCAGGAAATGGAGACCATCCTGGCTAAAACGGTGAAACCTTGACTCTACTAAAAATCCAAAAAATTAGCCAGGCATGGTGGCAGGCGCCTGTAGTCCCAGCTGTTTGGGAGGCTGAGGCAGGAAAATGGCGTGAACCCGAGAGGCGGAGCTTGGAGTGAGCCGAGATGGCGCCACTGCACTCCAGCCTGTGCGGCAGAGCGAGACTCCGTCTCAGCAACAACAACAACAAAAATCATTCGAATTTGTTCTTCTCCAAGTTTTCCTATTTCAGTAAATGGCAGTATCCTTCACCCAGTGGCTCAAGCCCACAATTTAAGTCACTCTTAATTCTTATCCTGTCCTCATCCTATGGATCAGATGTATCAGCTAGTTCTATTAATTCTAGTTCTAAAATAGATATTGATCCACAGTTTTCCACCATACTAGTCCTAGTCACCATTATGTCTCACCTGGTCACTGCTGCGGTCTCCATCTCACCTCCATCTGGCCCCCACCCCTTGACAACACTCCTATCATCTTAAATGGCAGCTATGGTGTGTTAGCTAGCATATTGGTTTGCCTACTGCAAAAGAGGCAAAAATGACATGTCTTAGAAAAAAAAAATCGTTTGTTCCTTTCTCATGTGTAATGCAAGCTGGTGGATGGTTGGGCTGTGCTGCATGAAGTCCTCCAGGGTCCTGGGTTTCTTTTAACTATAGTCTCTCTCCTTGGGTATTGCCATCATCTACCTGGTAGAAGCTGGGTAAGCACCACAGCATCAAATTCCAGAAGTCCAGGAGTTTCTTCCTAAAGGTGCGACCTAGAAGTTGCACGCTTCCACCCATATAATTTTGTCCAGAACCCTGTTACATGGCCAGAACAAGATAATAAGGAGATTGGGAAATGTAATCTCTAGCTGGGTCACTGGGTGTTCATATAAAATTTAAGAAAATTGATTGTTTAATGGAGAAAATAGAAGATGTTTATGGGGGCAGGCAGTAAGTAAACTCCATTGCCCAGGGTGGTTACTTTAAAATGTCAGATTATGCTGGTCCCCCTGTATCACCCTTTGATAACTTGCAGTATACCTTGACTAAAAAGCCAGATGCCCCTAAACACACCATATCAAAATATGTGGAATAGAGCTAAAGCAGTGCTTAAAGGGAAATGTATAGCATTAAAATCTTATACTAGAAAATAAGAATGATTTAAAATGAATGATCTATGCATTCATACTACAAAGTAGAAGTATAGAAGCAAATTAAATTGAAAGCAAGCAGAAAGTACAAAATGATAAATATAAAAGAAGAGATATATGAAATTGAAACATAAAACCAGTAGATAACTGCAATGAAACCAATAGCTGTTTTTTTGAAATGATCAGTAAGTGTGATAAACATCTAGCCTGACTTACTAAGAAAAAAAGAGGAGACACATTTTGACAGCTTTGGAAAAGAAAGAAGAGATGTCACTCTCAGTTCTGAAGACATTAAAAGGCTAATAAAGGAACATTATGAATAAAGATGTGCTAATAAATTTGGTAACTTAGATGAAATGGACAAGTTCCTTCAAATATACAAACCTATTAAAGCTTATTTGAGGAGATACAAGTAACCAATCTAGTGAGGAGTGGTACTGGTGAGGGACATTTCCAACTATTTTCTTTTAAGCTGAAAGGAATGTGAGCAAGGTCAATAGAAGGACAAAGTCAGTATTAAAATTTTGGATTTTGAAGGAGACTCCTATTTCCTTAAAGAATATCAATTGATGTCTTCTTCTGGTAGTAAGTTGTTGGTAAGTTGGATGACTTGGAACCTAAAGGACACAAGGAAAGGTTTGAAGTGAACTGGTGAGCAATGTGCAGATCTGACCATGGGAAATGAATATTAAAATGAATGAACAGCACTGAGGCCCAACTTGAGGTTTAAAGTTGTTATATTCATCAATGGATGGTTATCATAGAAGCCTCCTGTACCAATCAGGGTTCAGCCTGGTCAAAACCACACTATAATTTGAATAAGGATGACTTAATATACTTGTGAGCTGTTTACAAGGAATTCTTTACTAAGAGGATACGAAAGAATTCTGAAGAATACCCTGAGGCTGAAAGAGAGAACCCAAGAAAGAAACCAACTTGGAAAGGCTCTCCCTCACCAAGTTCAGGTTCAGAACTCATTGGAGAAGGAGGGATGTGGCCCACTGGGTGGTGGAGTGTTTCATTGTATTACCCGGCGCCAGACCTGGCCCACAGCAGCAGGACAGAGGCTAGTGGCATGGGATTCCAGGTCAGGATTAGCTTGCTGGTGGCTTCCCTCTGGAGTGCCAGTAGGCCCAGGTCGGTGGGCAGGGCATTGTGAACAGGAAGTCCCCTCCTGGGTTCTAGCAGGCTGAGGCTGGTGGGCCAGAAGGGAACTGTTAACAAGGGCTGGAAAGCTGCAAGGTAAACACCACTCCGTGGTGGGTGCACTGCTGGGATCGCAAGCCACTGGATCAAGATCCTTCCTCGTTCGGGGTCCCTCCAGCACCATCTACTGACAAAACTTAGCATCTTGTCAGCTGACAGGGGAGAAATATTCCAGTATCTCAAGGAGGTAATGAAAGGTACCCTTGGAATCGAACAGCATTACACTTAAGCAGAAACTTCTTAAGGTCTACCCTGATCACTAATTAAAAACTTAAAAGGCTTTATTTTTTTTTGAATCACACATGAATACATATCATTTTATGATTAACCAAAGGAGAAGTCAATCAATCTTATACATTTTGGGTCAAAGGTTACAGCTCCAAGTCCAAGCAAGATGACAGCTGAATTCCAATTCAGTTGACTTGTGGTCTGGGCATTCTGGAATATAAGCAATTTAAACTGAGTTTTCTACACTTGGATAAAATGACACATTTTGGCAGAATTTTAAGGTTTACAGTTTCACATTCCAAGGTGTGGCTGTTGTACCATTGTGACACAGAATTGGCATTTCTAATTGATGTTATGTAAAACAGAGGCTTCTGAGGCAGAGATGGAGGAGACCGTTCCTTGTGAGGCAAATAGTGGTATTTTTAGAAGCAAACCGGATTTTTCTTTTGGGGTCCACATGGCACTTAACAGATGGTGATGTGGGCGGCTGTGGTTTAAGATCTGACTCGGTTCATAAAGACACCCAGTCTTGTCGTGGCCCCACCCTATAGGTGGTGATGGCTCCGGGCTCATCCAAACAACTCTGCAACAAGATGGTGTCAGCCATCCCTGTGGGTGGACACCGCTGGACCCTGCAGATAGGCAGCGCCTGGACTGCAGGGCATCTGGGAACTCAGCCTGCTTCAGCCTGCTGGCGACGTTCAGAATTAGCATAAGCATGCTTATTTTAATTTGGAAAAGAACTTGAAGTTTTTCCCCTCATGGCTCTCTTTAGTTCTTAAATAATATAACTTTTTCATTGAAACTACCCTTCCCCAAAGGCTACTACCCTTCTTTGAATTGTTCTTTAATATTCCATTCTGTCTGCTATATAGGCTGCATTTATTAAGAAACCAATTCTGGCAAGTTAAGTAGAAAGAAGAGAGAAAGCCATTTAACATGTGCTCATTTTCTTTTTTCAGAAAACATTACACGTAACTCCTGGATAGAAATTCCTTACTACCAACACACATGCTACTAAATTCATTTTCTTAATTTGATCACATTTTATTTTTTAAAATAATTTGTTCCCTATATCAATATCCTGTTCCACTTATTTTAAATTTATTTGATCTTGTCTTTGTGATTTGTAAATTAGAAAGTACTCAGAATTCCACTAGATTTTGGAAATATGTAAATTTAAAAATTAAAATTGTCTCCAACCTCACTGTAATTCCCTGTCTGGTAAGGTTTATTAAAAATTTCATTTATATCTTTTCTTTTATGCCCATGCAATCATTCACCTAAACAGTATGTGTTTGTGAGTGATGTGCGTTTCACCCAGAAATGATACAAACATGGTTTTCAACTTGACTTTGTCACCTAAATCAGTTATGGATAGCTTTCTCAGCCATTTCATATAAATCTTCATTTTGCTTGAACAGTTGCACGATGATCCATTCTATGGCTGTTACAGATTTGTCCCACCTATTCCCGAAAATTTAGGTTGTGCCGGTTTTGTTTTTGTTTTTACCATCATGGAACAGCAAACCTGCTGCATCCTTGTTCATACTCAGAGCTTTATGCATTCATATGTTATCTCGGTAGAAACGAGTCCTAGAGGTGGACTGCTGAGTGCACCTTGAACATTTTTATACATTTTAAACAATATTGCTCCAAAAGTCTTGAACCAGTTTATGCTCCCATCAGCAGTGATACATGCGCCCTCCCATCCCACCTTAGTGCTGGTGTTACTGACTCCCCACTAGAAGCTGTCCTCTGCCTGGACCGGTTGGCACTTGAGTTAACATTTTTGTTCAACCATGATTTGCTCTTCTAAGACACAATAAACTCAACAAAACCTGGTTTTCAATATTAGATAATTTGCCATAGTAGCATTATTCCCTAGAGAACAGTATCAGACCAGATTTTCCTGGGACTTACCAAAGCATACACTGTGCATAGTCACGTGTGGGCCACACCACTAAATTAACCAGGGTTAATTTTCCACATCCCATGGAAAGGGAGATTAAGTTATGTTAGTTATTTTCTAAACCCTATACATTTCCAGACAGAACACTGCTAGACACATTTATAAAATGTATAACAATCAGATAACTGTTACCAGTAATTGGCAGCCAAACAAATCCACCCCAGCTACAACCACCCACCACCAGAGCAAAATAAATGTTATTTTTTCCTTTTTCCCAGATGAATAGAACCCTCAGATTCATTTGAGTTGTATAGAATGAAAAAGCCTTCCAGCTAGCAGCTGTCAGTAAACTGTTCTTTTTTGTCTGTATAGACAATGTAACATCAATAAAGATAGTTTGTGAAAACAGGAGGGAGGGGGAAAAAAAACAAAAATCCTGACAAGTACTTTATTTTTATTTTTATTTTTACACACGTCCTTCTATTTTGTATCCATCTGTCAGTATCTTTATGCGCCTGAAATCTTTTTATGAATACATTTTTACATTATGCTTTCATTTTAAACACAATATTTCGTTAGATACTCCATGTAAGAGTTGCAGCCTTTGTGGTCAGTGTGTGTATGGTTCAGTGAGGGATGGTGGTGACCTCCCCAGAAAAGACTTTTGCCTCTTTAAATATTCCAGTATTGGGTTGGGATTGCTCATTCTGGGTACACCAGAGTCTTACAGGGCACCTAGAAATAGGAGCCAGTGCCAGGAGAAGGCCAAAAAAAAAAAAAAAAAAAAAAAAAAACAGTGGATAGTGGAGGCAGCATTCATTGCAGTAATTCCACTCAGGAATTTGTTGTCTGACACTTCACAAAGCTCTGCTAACTCAAAGTGAAGCCAGCTAGCAACCTGAAAATGTGAATTTAGTGTGGCTGGCGGGATAACCAGAGTAATCAAGGGTGAGAGAAAGACAGGCAGGTGAGGAAAACCAACAAACAGCTACCTGAAAAAGCAGTGCAGCCTTTGACTTAGTTTAAAATAAAGACCACATGTAAACTTTCTTAAATTCAGACTGCATTTGAGGTCGTTGTTTGAGGTTTCATGTGTTTTTGTTGTTCGCTGTTAATTTTGCTCCTTCCTTCCCTCCATCCCCTCTTGTATTTGCATTATGTCCCCCAAATGCCTGTGTATTTGGCAGTAATTTTTTTTTCTTAAAGCCTTTAATATCAGAATCTCAAAAAGACTGGAACATATCAAAGTGAGTGGGGGAGAATTTGCAGTTTGAATAAACATATTCAGTTTTCTTTTTTTTTTTCTGTCAGGAAACTTGATTACTTCTGAAATTTTAAATAACAGTCATGAAAGGCTTAAGGTTTTGTATTTAAAAGAGGGTATTGAGTTAACTAAAGTGTGGAAACGCTACTGTACAACAAGAGTACAAAGTTGTATTCCATGCTAAATTTTTACCTCTTTAAATCTATGTCATTCTTTCTAAAAATTTTAATTACCTTATCAGGGTATAATTGACATACTGTAAATTGCATGTTTAAGGTGTACAGTTTGATAAGTTTTGACATGTGCATAATCGCATGAAATCATCACCACATTCAAGATAGTGATCTATCCGTCATCCCCCACCCAATTTCTTTGAACCTCTTTGTAGTCCCCCATTTCCTTCCCTCTTTCTGCTTCCATCCCCAAGCGACTACTGATCTGCCTGCTGTTACTTTAGATTAGTTTGCATTTTCTTAAATTTTGTATAATTGGAAACATAAGGTATATACTTTTTTTTGCCCTGGCTTTTTTTCAGTGAGCATAACTATTTTGAGATCCATCCATGTTGCCGCTAGTGTCAGTTGTTTATTCTTTTTTTATTGCTGAGTGGTATGCCATTGTATAGATACTTCACACATTTTTTAAACTCTTCACCTGTTGATGGACATTTTAGTTTCCAGTTTTGTTATACCTTTCTATTACAAGTAAAAATGCTATGAACATTCATGTAAAATTCTTTATGGGACATGTTTTCTCTTCCCTTGGTTACCCGTAAGAGTGCAAAGGCTGAATCAATATAGTGGGTGTATGCTTAACTCTTAAAAACTGCCAGTCTGTTTTCCAAAGTTGCTATACCATTTACATTGCCACCAGCAGTGTATGAGTTCCAGTTGTTGTACATCTTTAATTTTAGACATTCTAATAGATATGAACTAATATTCCATACTGGTTTTAATTTGCATTTCTGTAATGATTAATGATGAGCATCTTTTCATGTGCTTATTTTCCATCTATATGTCTTCTTTGGTGAAGTGTTTGTTCAGATATTTTGTTCCTTTTTTATTGGGTTACTAATTTCTGATCATTGAGTTTTGAGACTGCTTTATTCTGGATAGAGAACGTTATCAGTTATTTGTAAATATTTTCTCTGAGTCTCTGGTTTGCCTTCTCATTGTCTTCACAGTTTCTTTTGAAGAGCAAAAGACATAATTTTGATGAAATCCCAAGAAATCTTGATCTACCCCATGGTCACAAAGATTTTCTTCGGTTTTCTTCCAGAGGTTTTATAGTTTTAGGTTTTATGTTTAGGTATAGGATCAATTTTTAGTTCGTTTTTGTTTATGGTGCCAGGGACAGATTAAAATTCCTTCTTTAATTTTGTTTTTGACATATAGTGTTTTAATTATTCCATTGCCACTTGTGGAAAAGACTATCCTTTCTTCACCGAATTGCCTTTGCAACTTTATTGAAAGTCAATTGGCCATGTATGTATAAGTATTCATAGACTGATTCATCTTGATGCCAGTGCCACACTGTCTTGATTACTGTGGCTCTGTAATAAATTTTGCAAGTTAGGTTGTATAAGTCCTTCAACTTACACAAAGACTTTTCTGAAGTTGCTTGGCTGTTTTAGATTGTTTGTATTCCCAGATGAATTTTAGAATCTGCTGATCAGTTACTACAAAAAAAAAAAAAAAAAAAAAAAAAAGCCTGCTTGGTATTTAAATAGTATTATATTGAATTTATAAATCAGTTTGGAGATAACTGGCGTTTTAGTAATCTTGAGTCTTCCAATCTATGAACATAGTATATCTCTCAATGTATTTATTCTATAATATCTCAGCAATGTTTCATGGTTTTCAATGTATAGGTCTTGCCCGTCTTTTCATATTCATAACTATTAATATTTTTATGCTATTGTATAAATGGTATTTTTGTTTAGCATTCTAATTTTTCATTACTAGTATATAAAAATGCAATTGGTTTTTGTATATTCATCTTATATCCTGCAACTTTGTTAAAATCAACTTATTCTAGTTGTTTTTGTGTAGATTACATAGATTTTCTATGTAAGTTGTCTCTCTGTGCATGAAAGTAGTTTTTCTTTTTGTAGTCCTTATGTTTCTTTTCCCTCCCTCCCTCCCTCCCTCCCTCCCTTCCTTCCTTCCTTCTTCCCTCCCTCCCTCCCTCCCTCCCTCTCTGTCTCTTTCTTTCTTTTTGCCTTATTATACTGGCTAGAGCCTCCAGTATAATATTAAATGAGGTGGTGAGAATGGACATTCTTGCATTGTTCTTAAACTTAGGTGAAAAGCATTCCATCTTTAACTACTAAGGATGATGTTAGCTTTAGGTTTTTTGTCGATTCCCTTTATCAGGCTGGGGAGGTACCTTTTTGATACTGCTTTGCAGACAGTTTTTATCGGGAATGGATATTAGATTTTGTGAAATTTTTTTTCTCGCCTACTGAGATTGTGATATGTTGCATCATCTTGAACAACAACAACAAAAAGCTGCTGTTTTCCTTATCTGTATCCTGGAATAGGTATTGTCCCTACCTGAGACATGATACTAGGTGAGTTACTTAATAAATAGGGAAGAGGGTCAGGAATCACAGTCCTCAGCACCTTGAGGGTTAGGTGTCCATTCTGTGCTGGCTAAATAATTGAATGAATGAAGAAACTGCTTTAAAGATATTCTCTTTATCACTGGTTTTAAGTAATTTGATTATAATGCATTTCGGTGTGCTTATTATATGTTTGTGCTTGGGGTTCAGTAAGTTTCTGGATGTTACTTTATAATTTTCAATTTTGGAAAATTGTAGGCTATTGTTTCCTAATATATTTTGTTTCTGCCTCCTATTCTTGCTCCTCTCCTTTAAGGTCTACAATTACATGTCTTTTGGGCAAGTTCATTCACTGATTATCACATGACTCATTGATTCTGTTTTCTTTTTTCTGTCTCTTTTCCCTACTTGTTTCAGTTTGAAGCATTTCTGTTGCTACATCTGCAAGTTCACTAATCTATTCTTCTTCAATATCTAATGTATCATTAATCTCATTCAGTGTATTTTTCATCTCATATATTGTAGGTTTTATCTCTAAAAGTTTTTTAAAAATCTCTTTCATACCACTACTTAACATGTATAGTCTTTCCTGTAACTTTCTTAACATATGGAATACCTATGTAATTTTCTTTTCTACAAAGTCTGTCATCTTTGTCATTTCTGGGTCACTGTGATTGATTCAGTTGATTTTTCATCTCATTATGGGTTGTATTTTCTTTCTACTTCGTATGCCTGGTAATTTTTTATTCAATGCCATATATCGTGAATTTTTTCTTGCCAGACTCTATATATTTTTATATTCCTAAAAATATTCTTCAGCTTGTTCTGCGATATGCTCAAGTTACTTGAAACTGTTTCAGCCTTTTGGTCTTGCTTTTAGACTTTGATGGGCAAGATTGTCAAAGCTGCTACATTTAGCCTAGGATAAATTTTTCTGCACTACTGAAACAAGATCCTTTTTAGCACTGTAAACAATGCCTGTGAATTTTGAGATTTCCTACTCTGGCTGTGGGAATAGGCATCATTGTCATCGCTGTGTGAGCTCTGCGCACTATTCCCTCAATATTTTGTGTAGTCCTTTCCCTAACTTTGGCTAGTTTCCTCAACTTTATGCACTGATGGTACTTAACTGAATCATCAAGGGGACTTCTGCCGATCTTCATAGTTTTCTCTTGGTACAGATTTCTCCTCTCTAATCCTCTGCTTTGCATAGTATAGTAGCCTTAACCTTCCTGGACTTCCAGCTATGTGTCTTCAACTCGGAGTTTTTCAGACTTCTTCTGGGTTTCTCCTCTCTGCAAATTTTCTTCAGGCAGTAAATTGGAGCAATCACAGATTCAACTTGTTTGTTTCATGTCTCTGGAATCACTGTTCTTTATTACCTAATATTTAAGTTATTGAGGGCCATTATTTTATGTTTTCTATGGTGTTAAGTTGCTTCAGGCAGGAAGGTAAGCTCAATGTCTCTTACTTGATCTTGACTGGAAGGGGAAGTTGTGACCAATTCTTTATGCCCCCTGGCATTTAGCATGCTGCTAGATATATAGTAAATATGCCTTCAAGGGTAAAGATAGAGAGTCACTTACATAGATTCGTATACAAATAAAGGGGTAGCATGTAAGTGAAAGAAAAACATGTGATTTTTTGAGAGGGCATAACATTAAGTAGGAAATATGAGACAACACTGCATTTCTGAGCAGGCTTCCTAGGATTGCACCATGTTCTGGCCAGTCACTTAGCGCACCAGTGGGGCAGAATTTTACCTTCTTCTAGCACTGCTGAATAACAACAATAACGTGGGCATGAAACTACTTAATCTACTACCTAACCTGACTGATCAAAGCCAGTGGGAAAGGCAGCAGGTTATCACTACTCTAGAAGTTCCCAAACACAGGCCTAGGTTTACATAGTAAACTGAACCCCAAATCTCTTTTTCCTTTGTTCTCTTCCTTTCTTCTTGGCAGCTTCCTGCCCAGGGCCTCCCTCAGGGAGGTCTTACCAAGGCTTCTGATTTGTTCTTTAATAGGAGATAGACCAGCTAGTATTAAACTCATCTATTTTCACTTTCTACTTTGGATTCTGCTTTCTGGCAGCAGTTTGTTCTTTGCTTCTGTCTACTTGCTTCTACCAATTATTAAAACTTTGTATTTGACTTCATTACCTATGACTAACAATTTTATAAGCCCTGAAACTGAGTCAAGATTTTAAAGAAAGACATTCTAGAAATCATCAAAGGAAACTACCAGGTCATTTTCCACGGGGAGCTTTTTCTCCTTTCCTGTTAAAATGTCACTTTGGCACTGAGAAAATTTGAGCAATCTGGTTGAAAACCTACGTTCCTGTCCTGGCAGTTACCAGTGTTTTTAAGGAAAAATCTTTCTGTGGATCACATGGTCTCATTGCCTCTTTTTTTTCTCTCTCTCTTGCTGCTTCTCCTTGCTTTACCTTGAGTTAAGAAAGAGTGGTTCTGAGTTAGGAGAATCATAGTGTCTGACAATAATAATCACAAGCTTTATATAACAGAATTAATTGAGGTAACATGTAATTAGGACTAAATCTAAAGAAGTTTTTTAGCTTTGCACAGGAAGGAATGCTAGAGAGCATTTTCAACCCTGCATGAGTCTGTGTGACTAGCGAAATAACAATTCAAAATTGGGAAATGGAACTGGAAAGTAGGTGACCTAATTTTTTTCTTTTATAGTTACATATGTGGTGAGAGTACCTTACATAAACTCTTCAGGTATTTAAGCTGAGGATGTTTTTATTAGTTGTCAAGATATTAGAACCTTAAAATATCACACTAGATGACATCTCTTGTCTTCCTACTGGTCCCATTACCAGAATTCACATTCAGTTTATCATAATCCAGTGCTGATTTTTGAAGTCACACATTAGAAAAACCAAAGTTTTGATACATACATTCCTGGTAATGAGGAGTTGGGGGTTGGGGAACAAAGGAACAGAATTTAACTCTAAAATTAAACTCCTTTGTTTATATTAAGCTGTTCACTAGTTGGCCCCCCTTTTCTCAAATTAGCTTATATTTCAGGAATTTTTCTCTTTTGCAACTCAACACTTTATTATAGACAAGGGAAATCTGAAACACAAAGGTAATCCAGAACAGAATTAGATACTACTTTGTGAAATTTTCGTTCCTTTCTTGGAGTCAAACATGAGATCATGTTTAGAATGATTTAGCCCATGTTCTTTTTCCAAGAGTTTTAATAAATGAGTTTAGAGTTACCAACTATAAAACATACAGTGATGATGATTTTTCCCTTATTTTTATTAGAAGACTATATTGTGGCCAAGCTAAGTGTGATGTAGAGGTGGCAATAGTATTAAACAAGCATAAGGATTTTGAAAGCACTAAAAAAGCGAATATATCAAACAGCCATACCATGGGTTCATTATCATTAAAGTAGGTTAGCTGCCAGTAAAGGTTAGCTATGTGTGTTGTTACTAATAGAAGTTTCTTTGATTTCAGATAATTATAACTATTAAATTCCATTATGGTGCACGCCCCAGCATGGGTGAGGAGCCTGAGTGCCCACCTGCCTAGCTGTATGGACTGACCATTCTAAAGATACCTGGTTGAAGGGACAAGGGCAACTGTGAAAGCCCCTTTCAGTTTTTCAAAGTCTGTGATTAGTTCCTTGTTAATATGAAAATTCATATTGCTTGCTTGCAGCTAAGTCTTTGAAATCTCTATCCATTGTCACTAATTTTCCTTATTAGCATACTTAGTATTTTTCCCTTATAGGAGTCTATCTTTATCTAATAGATAATATTCTGTGTAGTGTGTCATTTGACTTTGCCTTAATCTATTTGTGTTTTTGCTAGTCTTTTTTCTGCTTTATATGAAGTCCAGATACTGTAATCTCTTCTTATCTGTCTCAGCCTTACTTGCCCATTGTTCCTTTTTTAACAAATCGGATCAATTTTCTTCCTAATCAAGGTTATTCTTTCTTTTCTTTGCTCCTTCCTTAAGACACTGCCTGTTTTCACTCCCTTACCCAAGTTCTCTACATTCTTCACTGCTATGGGGTCTTTAGCCCCAGGACGCTCTTCCTTTTCCTAATTACTCTTCACTGGCAATTCAGATCAAACAGGTTGTACTTACCCTATATGCCATCTGCTCCCAGAATTGCTCACAATAATTGAAGATGTATCCTGTAGCATTCATCTTCCCAATGAATAGGTTTGTTGGGTCTCCCACCCCAGCAGGGCATGTCTTGGTTTTTTATACCTTATTACATGGAATATGGGTATGAATCAGTTCTGTGTTTATATACCCAAAAAAAAGCATGTGAACATTTCACAAAAATATTTGTTAGATTTTCAACAAGCATCCTAAAATGATAGTTGATGATTTACATATTAGCAGATTACTATGTTTTAATTACATTTTGGGAAATTGATTGGGATTTTGGGGTTGACATGTACCATATCAAACTATTTCTCATTTAAAGTAATGGGAAATATGTTCTCAGCATTTTCATGGAGAACATTGACTTTTCACATATGGATAACTGACCTAAAGTGAACAATGCCTATATGAACCATCATTAAATAAATAGATCCGGCCGGGCACGGTGGCTCATGCCTATAATCCCAGCACTTTGGGAGGCTGAGGCAGGCGGATTACGAGGTCAGGAGATCGAGACCATCCTGGCTAACACAGTGAAACCCCATCTCTACTAAAAATACAAAAAATTAGCCAGGCGCAGTGGCAGGCGTCTGTAGTCCCAGCTACTCGGGAAGCTGAGGCAGGAGAATGGCGTGAACCCGTGAGGCGGAGCTTGCAGTGAGCCGAGATCGCGCCACTGCATTCCAGCCTGGGCGACACAGCGAGACTGTGTCTCATAAATAGATAGATAGATAGATAGATAGATAGATAGATAGATAGATAGATAGATA
>NC_045441.1:81155692-81176890 GCF_002776525.5 Piliocolobus tephrosceles | reverse complement strand
ATAGATAGATAGATAGATAGATAGATAGATAGATAGATAGATAGATAAATCCCTGCTGCTATCACCCTGGAGGATGTTGTGTGGAGCTACAGAGAACTGCCCACAAGAAAAGCAGCCCTACAGCCAGTACCTACCTTAGGAACAATGCCTGCAGGTTAGCGCTTCTTCCCTTGTGAATTTTGATTTGAAAATATTTGAAACCCAATGTGTTTTCTCTGCTGACAAAACATAATACTCTAACATGTTAGTTTCTACCAATCACTCTTAACACACGCCTCTCATTTTACTGTGATTTTTTATGATCCTCCAGGAATCACAGGCTGAATTTTGTGTTCCTCAGTTTAGACTGTCCCAAACATGCTCTCGTGTATTGATGAAAAGCCATCAAGCCATTATCCTAGGTGATACAGTGAACTAGATGGATACTTACATTTAGACTATACTCTGTTTTATGGTACCTTATGGCTCCAGCTAGACTGTCAACCTCTTTTGAAAGTGAGTTACGCATTTTAACTACCCCTTCTCAGCCCACCCAACCTAGTCTTCAGTTATTTCAGATGTTCAGGGAGTACCTCTTGAGAGCTTTGCGGTTCAGGTCTTAAGCAGAATTGTAGGGTGCGTTTGAAATTTGAGTAACATCTTTATCTCTGGCTTTGCTGTAGCAAATCCACTGCTACTATGTATGCTAGGTAGTTTTTATATTCATCATCTATAGCAAGTTTTAAGGTTTCAGAACCTAGATTCTATTAGAGGAATCGGAGTTATATTTTTTCATTAGTCAAACTTTCAAACAAAACATTGTCTATAGTAACTTCTCATGCACCAGTGGAGGCACAGAAGATGACCTAGAAGGTACCTTTGTGAAAGCCTCCCAAAAACTTCAGTGTGCCTATTTTTCCTATTAAGAAAAAGAAGAAAGGGAAATAAGAAACAAAAACATCGTATTAAGGAATAAGGCAGGCAAAATTCCTATGGGGCTCTTTTTTGTCTGTTCTTGACCCCCCAGTGGTGCTTCCTTTCTTCACTTTATCTGCTGGAATCCATTTGTAATAAGCAAAAATAGTTTAAATACGCAGGTCTATTTTCTATGAAGTTGATACTTCTTAGTGAGATATATTTCACTTTTTAAGAGTTAGTGACTTAAGACTTTATTCCCCACTGTTTTCTCCAATAGAGGAAGCTCTTTAAGTTATGAAAAAGAAAAAAGCTAAGTACAAACTAGGTCTAAGTGCACATTAGAGGAAGGAAGAGAAAGTGGCTAAACAGATTGCCATGATACAATATCCAGGGCATGCAGGGAGGATTTCTAGCTGGTGGTTTCTTACAGTGCTCAGGACTGGGCCTATGCTAACAGACTCACTTTTTATTAAATACTCTCAAATGCTGTTAATTATTATTTTGTTTTTCATATGTGATATTTTCCTAATAATTTTTAAAGTTGGAGTTTAAAATGCTTTTAGGGAGATGAACTCTTTTAAAGCAAGATATCTCCAGGTCAGCTTTCATATAAACTTTAGGCTCAGCAGTAGGTGCTTGGTAGTGCTGCCTGAATGACGGACTTTTGGTCTGTGTATTGCTATTATTGATTACTTCAGATGGCTGATAGGTGTTTGTGTTTGACATAGACAGAATAAATGGCACTGCTGTATGATGGATGAGTGTCACAGCATCTGGAAGGGCTTTGCATTCACATAATTCTTTTAGGAAGGACTAACACCAGTGTATTCTGATATTGCTTTTGTTCTTTGAGTAGGTGAATCTGTGCATAGAGATAACAAGGCCTTTTGAATTACAGGGCCACTAGGGTACAAATGCTATCCAGCCTTCCAGATTATTTTCATAACCAAAAATGGTGCTGTAAACCAGCTTCGTCCAGTTTCGGGGGTTGGATGAAACCAAATTAGATCTACTTTGCATCAGACAGAGGTTGTGCTGGCAAACAGTAGACATATAAATGTGACCATGTTTCCTAAAGAGGCATGGGGGACAGTGGTATTTCTGAGTGAATTTATAATTGATGACATAAATGGTAAGTACATACATACTGGATAAATTTGAAATTTTCAGTACAAAGGAAGCAAAAGAAACAGGAAGGAAAGGAAGCCATCTTTGTTCCATAGACTGAGGAGCAGTGTGATCTTGTAGAAAGAACCTAGGCCTTTGGGTGTGAAATCCACATTCTTCTTCCTCTTCCATTTACTAGCTATTTGTCCTCATGGAATGAACTTCGCTTCCTGACCCTTGTCTGTATCATGAACATAAGAGAACTGTCTTAGTCTCTTTGAGTTGCCATAACAAAATACCATAAGCTGAATAAATTATAAACAATGGAAACTTACTTCTCATAGTTCTGGAGGCTGGGAAGGCCCTGGCATATTTGGTATCTGATGAGGACCCTCTTTCTCACATAAATGAATAATTAAATAAATAATGTCTTCTTGCAGAGTCTACACATAGTAGAAGGGGAAACTCTATCTCCCCAGCTCCTTACAAGGGCATAGGTATGGTTTGGCTCTGTGTCCCCACCCAAATCTCATGTCGAATTGTAATCCTCAGTGTGAGAGGAGGGGCCTGGCAGGAGGTGATTGGATCATGGGTGGGTTTCCCCCTTGATGTTTGTGTGATAGTGAGTGAGTTCTCCCAAAATATGGTTGTTTAAAAGCATGCAGCACCTCACCCTTCTCTCTTTCTTCCTCTTGCTCTGGTCACATAAAACGTGCCTGCTTCCCCTTCATATTCCACCATCATTGTAAATTTTCTGAGGTCTCCCCAGCCATGCTTCCTGTACAGCCTGTGGAACAGTGAGCCAATTAAACCTCTTTTCTTTATAAATTACCCAGTTTCAGGTATTTCTTTATAGCAGTGCAAGAATGGACTAATACAGGTATTAATCCCATTCTTGAGGACTCCACCTTCAACGGCTTAATCACCTCTCAAAGGCCACATCTCCTAATACCATCACATTGGGGATTAGGTTTTAACCTATGAATTCTGGGGGGACATAAACATTGAGACCACAGGAAGTACCTAACTTGTTAGGATCATTGTGATGATTGAAGATAATACATAGAAAGAGAGTTTTTAGCAGAGAAAGCCTGGCATATAGTAAACTCCAATAAATAAGAAGAATTTTCTGTTCTTGTTGGCAGAGATGCAGCAGCCGCTGTGCTGAGCTGGCTTTCTCTTCATCATCAACATCATCCCTGGTAGACTGGCTTGCTCCTATGAATGGACAGCTCCATTCAAATAATGGCTTCCTGGGTCTACTTCTTTCATGTCTGTAGCATTAAACTTAAGCACTCCTACTGCATCCTTACCCAGGGAAAATTACACCAAATAGATCTAGCTTTGATCTATTTTCAATTTTGACTGAATTATGGACAATAATACATGATTTTAAAGTATAGCCAGAGACTCCAGGCTACAAAAATCCAAAATCTTTTTAGTCTTTTTTAGATCTTGAAAGTAGATGATTAACCATTGTCAGCTCTATATTGACTTGGGCTTTCTTGGCTATTGAAGTTCTGGCTCCAATTCACTCTCCCTTTAAACCTGTATAATATATATATATATTTTTTGCAATGCCTTAATTTCAGAAGTACATATTTATGCATTGGTTTTGTTATTTTATCAGAATTATGATATTTGGTATGTTCTATCCTAAAAGCTGCTTTTAGCATAGTGGTTGCAAAGCATCCTATCACCAACAAAGGGACTACTAAAGCATTAATTATACCTTTCTTTACTGCTTAGGACTTTCTTCCCACAGAATGCCAGTGCTGTGAAATACCGTGCTAATAAGGCCTCTGGTAGAACAGAAATCCAAAGAACTCTTCCTATTCCGTGACCATGCTGCATAACAAACCATTTAAGAATTTAGCGGCTTAGAGCAATTGTTTATTTTTGCCCAAATGCTCATGGCTTTATCAGGGTTGGCTGACTCAAGCACAGCTCATCAACTACAGGTTAAGTCCAGAGTTGTTCCACATGTTTTTCATCCCCCTTGGACCAGCAGGCTAATCAGGGCATGCTCTTCTCTGGTCATGGTAGGAAGGTAAGAAGGGCCAATGACCTGTGCTGCCTCCTAAGTCATATGCTTATAACTGCCCCTTTTACTTCCAGCCCCATTCCATTGGCCAATCAAGTCAAACCTCCATGGAGGGATTGCAAAGTCCTATGGCAGAGGGTTTAGTTATGGGAAGGGTTAAAGAATCAAGATCAATAATAAACTGACCACATCTAGCTTTACTATTAACCATCAAGGGACTTTGAGCAGTCTCCAAGCCTCAGATTCTCAATGATTACATTCATTCGTGCATACAACCAATATTTTTACTACCTATTCAATGCCAGACGTTGTCCTAGGTGATGAGAATACAGCAGTGAACAAAATAAAAACCCTTGCTCACATGGATCACATATTCCAGTCAGAGAGATAGACAGTAAATAATGTGTGTGTACATGTATGCATGAATGTGTAATATGTCAGAGAGTGAAAACGCAATAAGGAAAAATTAAGATAAGCAAAATAATTCACCTTTCCCTGCCCTAGAGATTGCCAGTGTTAACAGTTTGGTGCTTGAGGTTGAGGGGATGAAAAGTGGAGCCTGATCACTGGGATTTGAATCCCTGTTCTTCCTTTTAATAGTGTTGCAATCTTGGACGTGCCTGTTCTTTTTCCATGGTTGCATAACAAATTACCACAATCGTAGTGGCTTAAAGCAACATACCTTTATTTTGTCACAGTTTCTATGGGTCAGGTGCCAGGCATAACTTAGCTAGGTCCTGGAATCAGGATCTTACAAGGCTACAGTGTGGGCGTTGGCTGAACTGCTTTCCTTTCTAGAACTTGGGATCCTCTTTCAATCTCATGCACTTGCTAGTAGAATTCAATCTCTTATGGCCATAGAACTGATGTCCCTAATTTCTCACTGTCAGCTACAGGCTGTTCTCAGCTCCTGAAAGTGCCACAGTTTCTTGCCACATGATTCCCTAGAAGGCTGTCTCTCAGCATGGCAACTTGCTCCTTCAAAGCCAGTAGGAGGTTCTCTCTCTGCACTCTACTAAGTCTCCTATGATTATGCCTTGTATAACATAATGCAATCATGGAAGTGACTCTGCCATCACCATTGCCATATACTGTCAACTAGAAGGAATGCCACAGTTTCTGCCTGCATTCAGTGGGAGGGGGTTGTACAAGGGCATGACTAATGGATGCTCATCTTAGAGTTTTGTCTTCACAACTTGGGACTTAACCTCTGTGTCCCAGTTTTCTCCTCAGTAAAATGGGAATAATAATAATATCTGCCTGATAGGGTGGCTTTGAGGATTAAAGAATTATTAGTTAGAAGTAAAGCACTTAGGGCAATGCCTCGTGCATAGAAATTTCTATATATGATAGCTGTTTTTCTTATCTATAAAATGTGAGGATTTTGTGAGATGATTTTTAAGATCCCTTCCAGCTCAAACATTATGGTTTTGTTGCCACACACTGTGATACAAAAATGAACAAGTACAAGAAATCTACTGACTAGAGAGATAGAAAAAGCATAATATAGAGACATGTTGAAATTAACCTAAATAGATTTTGCATTACAAGGAAACAAGATTCATTCCTCTTTCATTTTGCCATCAGTGGACCCTCCGTAAGTTCTTCCTGATTTGAAATTTTGTGGAACACCTTGTCAAGGGATCCCTTTGGTGGCCTGAATTCCTCCAAGTAAATACTGCTTTGTAAGAAACTTTCATTGGTCACCATACTCTCTCCTAAATTTATTGAAGCCTGTGACTCTTAAATATACTGTTGAATGATGCCATTGGATTGTAATATAGCAGTTTGAATATAGGTGCCAGTGCTATGTTTAATATATGAAAGTATGAGTAGATTTTAACCAAATATTTTGAAACATGTATAACTGGGACAGTTCAGCCCCTAAATGCCCTCTTAGACCCACAGAAGCCTGCGAAGAGGAGGCCTGACAGTCATCTCTGCAAGATGACTGAGGCAACAGAAGGGGTCCAGTCTTACTGTTACGGCTACGTGTGCTGAGAGCTGCTGACGAGAGCTGTTCCTCCTCCACCAGGCCGGAAACTGCCAGAGGCTGAGGGACTGTGTGTAGAATCACTTCCATTCCCTGTCTCTTTGGGTGATATGTTCAATTTGGAGTAGTGAGGAGTCAAGAGGCAGCTTCAGTAGTTATATAATTCATATTGTGTGTCTTTATGTTCCTTTTGTAAAGGCTTATCATTTAGAGTAGGGTTTCTCAACTACAGACAATAGTTTCTCACTATTGACCTTTTGAGCTGGTCCTGTGCATTGTAGGATATTTAACAGCAGCTCTGGTTTCTATCAACTAAATGCCAGTGGCACTACTCTCCTCCAAAAATGCCTACAGAAATTGTCAAATATCTTCAGTATATTTTATGTATTTATTTACTTGTATATTTCTCATGCATTTTTTAAATAAGTGAAATGTGCATGATTTTAATAAATCCAAACAGTACCAAAGAGTAATAGTAAAAAATATTTATCTTATGCCATTACCCCAGCAAAACATTCTCCCTTTTAAAGGCAAACATGTTACCATTGTTACAGCTACAGGAGATCTCCAGAGATTGCTCTGAATTTCATGTAAATGCAGATGTGGGCATATATTTATAATACATGCAGTTGTATACTACATTTTTATTAGCAACTTTTTTTTTCATTTGTGTTCAAGATGACAAGAAAATGACCAGAATGAATCTGCTTTAGTTTGTTTCCATTGTATTGTTTAAAAACTCATTAGCTCTTTCTGAGCTGATATACTACATATAAGAAGAATTATTTTCTGCCCACTAGGAAGCTATGTCCTTTTAAGTTATTTCCTCAGCCTCTGGAGCTTCTCACTATGGTCTGTGTAAAGACTGATGCTGTATGGCTAGAAGAAAAAACTCTTTAGGCATCAATATTTTAAGCCTTTGAAGTACACATTTTTTTTTTTTTTTCATCTAATGAAACAACTTCAAAAGTACTAACAACTGTTTTTTTGGGGGGAGCATGTGAACCTTGGTGTTTCTTGATTTCCTCATGCTACTGAGAATGTCCACTGTGATGATGTATTTTTCATATTACAGCACTACCTTATTCCACAGTGGAATACGATATTCATGTCAAGACTTGTCCGTTAATCAGTACACTGATTTACTGTTTTTCATAATAAATGCATTACTGTTCCTGCTACTCTGTAAATCTGTTTTCTGTATTCTAGTACCATAAACCCTAAGTTTGGTTTTTGTTGGTGATGGGGTGGTAGTGTTCTTGATTTTCATGTCTTCCATGATATATAATCACTCAGGGAAGATTCTTCAGAATGATAATTCCTACTCTTGACAAGGTGAAATAAGTACTTCTCAATACTCCTAATGGGGTTATAAACTGATATAATGATTCTACAGAATAGATTACAAAGAATTTTAAAATATTCATACCATTTGTCTCAGACACTAGACTTCTCAGAGTTACTAAATAGTCACAAAAACGTAAAGATTTCTGAAAAGTTCAATTATAGGGAATAGATAGACAAATTATTTTAATTATTACTACTACTATTGTCATTAGGTGACAAAGTACTATGCTAAGTACTTTTATGCATTATTTCATGAACTCTCACAATGTTGTGAAATAGGTGTTATTATCCCATATTCCATAAAAGGAAAGTGGGTTGTTTGATTGTTTTTGTTTGTTTGTTTGTTTGTTTTTGAGACAGAGTCTCACTCTTTCACCCAGGCTGAAGTGCAGAGTGCAATGGCTCGATCTTAGCTCACTGCAACCTCTGCCTCCTGGATTCAAGTTATTCTCCTGCCTCAGCCTCCCAAGTAGCTGGAATTATAGGCGCACGCCAATATGCCTGGCAAATTTTTGTATTTTTAGTGGAGACGGGGTTTCACCATGTTGGCCAGGCTGGTCTCAAACTCCTGACCTCAAGTGATCTGCCCGCCTCGGCCTCCCAAAGTGCTAGGATTACAGACGTGAGCCACCATACCCAGCCAGAAAGTATATCTTAAAGAAGCTAAGCAACCCATCCAAAATGATGATGATGATGATGATGATGATGATGATGATGATGATTGATTGATGATTATGGTGGTGGTAATGATGTCAGCTAACATTTACTGAGTGCCACTATATGTCATAATGGTATTTTTAGTACTTTTCACGTATTACCTTATTTAATCTTCTTACCAAGAATCCAGTGAGGTAGGTACTCATTGTTATCCCTGTTTTCTCGAAGAGGAAACTGATGTCCAAGAAAGTTAACTAACTAGAATAAAAGAGTTTAAATTACTGGGTTCAAAATATTTAAGTTGGATGCTGGGCACAGTGGCTCATGCCTGTATTCCCAGCACTTTGGAAGGCCAAGGGGGCATATCACTTGAGGCCAGGAGTTCGAGACCAGCCTGGCCAACGTGGAGAAACCCTGTCTCTACCAAAATACAAAAATTAACTGGGTGTTGTGGCACACGCCTGTAGTTCCAGATACTCAGGAGGCTGAGACAGAAGAATCACTTGAACCTGGGAGGCAGAGGTTGCAGTGAGCCGAGATTGTGCCATTGCATTCCAGCCTGGGTGATAAAGTGAGATTTTGTCTCATAAATAAATAAAAATTAAATAAATAAATAAATAAATAAATAAATAAATAAATAAATAAAATAAATAAGTTGGGATTTAAATGCAGATAGATTGATTTCGGCAGCCACGCTCTTATCATAGTGCTTTTTCATGATCATGTGGCTGGTAAGTAAGTGGCAGACCTGGACCCAAACCTAGGTCTGGTAGACCTTCTCAATCACTGAGCAGTGTAGCTAATTAGTTCAGCTAAGTCTGTTTGACAGGTTGTCTTTTGTATGTGATGTGATTATTTACCCTCTTCAGAGCTACTCCCATGAACACACCTTGTACCCAACTAATAGTTTTCTGCCGGTTTTCTGCTAGTGATTCCCTTACTCCAAATGCAATCCACCCGGGTCTCAAATGCAAATAATGTTGAACAATTTTGAAGTAATTTAGGAATCAAGGATATAAGTCTTTAGGTGTTTTGTTTGCTCAACTGTTTTGAAACACAGGCATCAAATGAAATGAATGAGGCCTTCTTGGTAAGAGGTGGGAGGGTCTGTGTAATTTTGAAGTGTTTGTTTCTAATCTAGTAACAGAGCTTTTCATGGCATGCATTAATAAAATAATCAAATTCTGTTTTATATTGTGAATGCACCATAACAAAACTGGATTGCTTTGCACTGTACTGCAGTTGCACCTGGCACTTTGTTCTTCTGACCTCCTAATTCTAAAATCAGTCATCGATGAGCCTGTTAAGATAGAGAAGGGTTTCTGCCAAGGGATTGTCCAAAGATTGTCCAAAGAAATGTACATTTTAAAAGGCACCTTGGGGGAAACCTAGCTATTCTGTTCAAGCAGGAGGTAGTTTAAGGCCTTCTCCGTGAGTTATTTAGTAAAGGACAGTGCGTTTTATGACTTAAACCTCATCAAATTACATTAATGTAAACATGATTTATGGAAGGAGAAAGTGATGAAAATGATATTGATTGTTCTTGTACTCCAGTGTGGTACTTTAAGGTACTATGGGTTGGCCTTGATCATGTGGTTGCCGCCTTCTTCTGACAAAGCTAGCAGGAGAAAGAAAGACAAAAGTAGCTCTGTTTGGGCATTACAGTGTAGCCTGGAAATGCGATATTATTGAGGATGATCTTTTGAAAGTAAGAATCAGAGCCAACTGCCTGTGTACTGCCTGTGCCTGTCTCCAGAGCAGTATAGGAAAAAAAGAGTAGCAGTGAAGGTTTTCTTCCTTTTTCAGTTTAATTTTGTATATTCTAAAAGAATGAGTCCCCAGGTCTCAGGCAGGAGTTGCATTGTTGCCAGTCCTAATGTTTTATCTTTCAAAAATGCCCACTCACTGTCTATGTCTTTTCTTCAACTTGTTGCACTGTAAGCCTATTTTATTGATAAGAAAGAGCTAGACAAGTGTGGCTGAAAATTAAAAATCTAGGTGACATCTTTTAGAGGACTAAGTTACCTGTTGTTTTTGTTGTTTTTTTTTTTTTTTTTTTAGTGAACATAATCATTAGAAGACTTTGCACCTTGGTTGGGCTGGCCCTTTGCTCCTTTTTCTTGACAGGCAGTCTTCTAAGGCTGTCCTTTCTCCCTGTAACCTGTCAGCAGAAGGACAGAGGCACAGTGGAGAGACATTGAGGAGAGCTGCCTTCTTGAGAGATCAGAGGAAGAGCAGCTGCTGACAGTTTTAGCTCTGTAAGGAGGGCATGCCGTGTCTACTGTCTAGATTCCTAACTTTTGGGAAACTTTATCCTTTACTGAAAATAATAAACCATCTTGGCAATGTTTTGTGATGTGTTGATAATCTGGAGTGAAAACAATTGTTAAAGTAATCACAAGACAAGATAGTCTTATAGAAGTAAGACAGAAAATAGGAAGAGATACCCACTGTTAGCCCAACCTCTGATGTGTTGGAGTATCTTTGATCTCCATTCTGTTCTTCATATGAGAGTAAAATTCTCCATCAAGGTCAGCATATGTGTTTAAATTAATTTTCTATTATAATCTTATGGGAAGATCACTAGGCTCCAGAGACCATCCCCTCTCTCCTCCCTTACCAGTCACCATTAGCTTCGTGACCTTTGGCAAATTATGCAATCTGCTTCACAGACCATTTCTATATGTCTGCATAAATCAGTGCTTCCCAGTTGGGGTTTATTGTTCATTATATCACATTTCATAGTCATACATGATAAAGCCCCCTCCTCCTAACTCCTCTGACCATTATAAATTCCCTGCCCAAACTATCATGACCATTATAAATTCTCCGTCTAAACTATTGTGATGCTGGATAAATTAAAACTTTGTATGTTTCTTGCTGGAGCTCCTCTAGAATGTGTTCCCCGCTTTGTTTCCTTGGTACACTTAGGCAAGCAAAAGATCTCTTAGCCTGCCTACTCCTACTCTTTCCCACATAACTGTGAAGATAACAGTATCAGTGTTCAAAAACAGCTGATTAAAGGGTGGGGAAGAAATAGATGTCTGCTTCAGCATTAGTCTCTTAGCTGATTCATGTATAACCCACAATGCATAACTGTCGTAATTTCTAGATACTGGAAAATAATGGGCCAGATATATTACTGATGTAGAAATACGTTAAAGTATAATATGTAGTTAACCGGGTAGCTCACAATGATCTAAGCTGGTGCTGAGGAAGCTAAATTAACACCAGTTTATAATTTGAACCAAAAACTAACAGCAATTGAGAGTTACAACCAACTCATTGTAATACTGATGATGACCCCATATCTCAGTGTCATCCAGAGAACTGCAGACATCCACTGTTGTTGTGTGCCAGTGTTGTTAGGAGTGCCCCAAAGCTTCAGGACTTTCATGGCAGCCATACTTCCTGGGAAGATGCCTCATTTTCAACTCTATGTAATTTACTAATTTTAGATTATGCATACCACATTTTAGTATTGGGATTCTAAATACTGATTCTTGACCCACAGGCTTTTAGGAATAAGTAGCCCATTTATAGGTGAAAGTCTGTACTATTATATATCAGTTGCCAAAAGTGCATTGCATTGGGAATGGGAACTGATTCTTTTGTTGTTGTTGTTGTTGTTTTTCAGTAGCTTTAAGGGTACAAGTGGTTTTTGGTTACATGGGTAAATTGTATAGTGGTGAAGTCTGGGCTTTTAGTGTACCTGTCACCTGAATAGTGTGCAGTGTATCCAATAGGTAATTTTTTTAATCCCTCACCCCCCCCCCCATCCTCCCTGCTTCTGAGTCTCCAGTGTCCGTTATACCGTTCTTATGCTTTTGCATACATATAGCTTAGCTCCCACTTGTGAATTAGAATATGTGGTGTTTGGTTTTCTGTTCCTGAGTTACTGCTCTTAGGATAATGGCCTCCAGTTCCATCCAAGTTGCTGCAAGACATTATTTTATTACTTTTATGGCTGAGTATCCCATGACACACACATACACACGCACACACACACACCCACACACACCCCATATTTTCTTTTTCTGCTCATCTGTTAATGGGCACTTAGGTTGATTCTGTATTTTTCCATATATTGCATATTGCGTAGTCCTACAATAAACATGGGAGTGTAGGTATCTTTTTTATATGATTTGTTTTCTTTTGGGTAGCTACCTACTAGTAGAATTACTGGATCAAATGGTAGATGTACTTTTAGTTCTTTAAGAAATCTCTATACTGTATTCCGTAGAGATTGTACAAATTTGCATTCCCACTAACAGTGTATAAGTGTTCCCTTTTCACCGCATTCACGCCAACACCTATTTTTTGACTTTTTTAAAGTGGCCATTTTCACTGGGATAAAGTGGTATATGTCATTGGGTTTTAATTTGCATTTCCCTGATGGTTAGTTATGTTGAGCATTTTTTCATATGTTTGTTGACCATTTGCATATCTTCTTTTGAGAAATATCTGTTCATGTTGTTTGTCAACTTTTAATGGGATTAGTTGTGTTTGTTTTTTTTTTCTTCCTGTCTTGTTGGAGTTTCTTATAGATTCTGGATATTAGTCCTTTGTTGGATGTATAGTTTATGACTATTTTCTCCCATTCTGTAGGTTGTCTTTTTATTTCTATTGATTATTAATGTTATTGTTGCTATGTAGAAGATTTTTAGTTTAATTAAGTCTCATTTATTTATTTTTATTTTTTTTACATTTGCTTTTAGGGTCTTAGCCATAAATTCTTTGCCTAGACCAATGTCCAGAAGAATTTTTCCTAAGCTTTCTTAGAGAATTTTCATGGTTTCCAATCTTACATTTACATCAAGTCTTTAATCCATCTTGAATTGACTTTTGTATATGGTCATAGATAGGGGTCCAGTTTTGTTCCTCTGAATATGGCTCTAAATTTTCCACTTTTATACTTTTGGTCACTATGACCTTGTTGTATAATTTAAAGCCAGATAATATGGTGCCCTCAGCTTTGGTCCTTTTCTCTTAGGATTGGTTTGACTATTTCCAGTCTTCTTTGGTTTCATATGAATTGTAGGATTATTTTTTCTAACTCTAAGAAAAATGATATTGGTCATTTGATAGGAATTGTACTGACTCTGTGGATTGCTTTGGGCAGTGTGGCCATTTTCACAATATTGATGCTGTCAGTTCATGAGCATGGAATAGTTTTCATTTGTGTCATTTCTGGTTGTTTGTTTTGTTTTTTTATCAGTGTTTTGTAGTTCTCCTTATAGAAAATTTTCATCTCCTTGGTTAAGTATATTCCTGAGTGGCTTCTTTTCCTCTCCTCTCCTCTCCTCTCCTCTCCTCTCCTCCCTTGTCCCCTCTCCCTTCCCCCCTCCCCCCTTCCCCTTCTGTTCCTTGCAGCTATTATAAATGGGAGTGAGTTCTTCATTTGATTTTCAGCCTGGTCATTATTGGTGTGTAGCAGTGCTACTGATTTGTGTACACTGATTTTTGTAACCTGAGACTTTGATTTTGTAACTGAATTCATTTATCAAATCTAGGAATCTTTTCGAAGAGTCTTTAGAGTTTTCAAGGTATAAGACCGTATCATTGACAAAAAAACGTAGTTTGACTTCCTCTTTTCTAATTTGAATGCCCTTATTTCTTTCTCTTGCCTGATTGCTCTGGCTAGGATTTCCAGGGGAGTCTATTCTTGACCAGGAGTAGGCTTGTGACCCCAGAGATTGTGATGAGGATCACCCTTTATCAGGGACTATATTTTTCCATACTTGTATCCTAGCTTTTCCTTGGCAAAAATAAGCTCTCAGTAAGTTTTGAAAATAAATGGATACATATGTAATAGTATACACATATTAAAATTTTGATTGTATATATCTAAATGCTATATATACAGTTGCAAAAACTATTAAAAAATATTGTGAGTGTAGTACATTTTTATAGAACTGTTTTGACCGAAATTTTTAAGTAGATTTCCTAACATTAAATTTACCAGAGGTTTAGTTGTAACTCATACATTCCTGCGTACCTCATTCAAAGCCCTAAAAATAGCAGCATCTTTTTTTAGAACAGGTAAATGTATGGATTTTCCTTCAGTATACAGGCTCTGACCTAATTAATATTCCCAATATAGATCCAGTCCTTAGAGAGCAATAGTTACTGTGGGCATGGCACCAAGAGGCTCCATCCTGCTCTCCCTCCCAACCACTGCAGGCACAAAAGCACCGAGGAGGTGGCACCTCCTTTCAGTATTCTCCGCCTCTTCCAAGAGCCCCATATTCTGCCTCTCAAATGCCATCCTAAGTGCATGTAGGTGCCTCTGTGAAAGAGGAAGTAAGACTGTGAAGAAAAGAAAGAAAATGCAAGCCTGTCACCTGGTAGAGGCACCCTGCAGCTACCTCCTGACCCCACCTTGCTGTTGATCCCCACTGACCAGTGCTAAAAATGCAGAGAAAACTATTAATTTTTTGACCACCCCTCACTCCTTCCACTAGAGTTCTTGTCACTTCTCCTAAGTCACAGTTCCCTTTCAGTTCTTATCCTTAGAGTCTCCATTCCAGTATCTCCCTGGGCTTAGAAGCCTCAGGTCAGCCTGTTCCTTCCCTTGGCTGGAGTTGCTGCCTCTGGCTAAGGCTAAGACTTGGGGAAAAGAAAACAGGAGCCTTGTCCTGCTCCCTGGTCTGCCTCTATAGGAGTGCTGTGATTTCCCTGGTGGATGCATTTTCATCAGAAATGCTGTTGTACCAGAATGGTTTGCCTCTGTCGTGCTTTTTGGTTTATTATGAATTAAGCAGCCTTCTGTGCATCAGCTAGTGAACTAACCACCATATAGAGAATTGTTTCTTTGGGGAAATATATTGTGAGTCTCAAACAGCTCTCAATCTGTTGGAACACAACTCCATTTTAGGTGCCAATATTTTGTTTTTGCACTGTGGAATTTTATAGTGGTAAAGGGACAATAAGATGATTGATGCTAGGCTTTACTTGCCATTTTTGCATGATGTGATTTTCCTTCCTGTATCATGAACAGAAACCCATAAACAATGCAAATGCTCGTCAGTAGGCAAGTAGATGAATAATATTCCCTTTAGATAATAGTCACACAGGAGTTTGGATGAATCTTAGCAATGTAATGTTCAGTGGAAAAAAAATCCCAAAATATTAGCTGCAGCATTATATCCTGTATGTAAAATTTAAAATAATTAAAATTATTTATAATCGTTATAAGGACAACAAAGTTACATAACAAAGAAATGTAGAGAATAGTGAACGTGATTCAGGATGGAGCTTACTTCACTTGGGGGAGGTCAGGAGATCGCATGGGGCCGAAGCCAGACGATTAGATGTGGATTGTTGTTAAATAACGTAGTGAGTTCATGGGTACTTATTAAGTTCATTAAAATTCCCTGCATCAGGTCCAAAGCAAGAAAAAAATAACAAATACATTCTTTTCTCTTTAGTTTAAGGGTAAACACTATTACATTTTCCAGGATGAAATAAGAATAAATCACAAACTTGGTTTTCATAGGAAACATCCATATGGGAATATCATTCCTTGACTTTGAAACCGAATTAAGTATGTCCAGTAGTTCAGCAGAAGTATAGCAGCACCTGCTGGGAGAAGAGGAGTCATTTAGCTAGTGAGGTCACCCAGCTGAGCACTCCCTGTCAGTCTGTCAGTCTTTGCCGGTCTTGCATACATAAGCCTCTCTTTGTGAGTCAACCGAGATGAATTAACAGTCCTATTAGTAGTATTTTACCAGACAGCAGGGGGAAGGGCACCTCACAAAGTGTCGTACATCCAGGTTGCATGCTGGTTCTGTTCTTCTCTTCCAGGGCACCTAGGCAGGGTCCCCTCTTAGCTTTCATTATTATGTCCTATTTCATTGGGTTGGTGCACACCCACAAAATAATAGATGTAAAATTGCAAATAGTAAACCAGCTTATGAGAAGTTATCATTCTGGCAAGTAGACATGTTTCCCTTGATTTTTCTGTTTACTTCATACACCTTATATGTATAAAGTATCCCTGTTGAGTATCATTTACAAATAATATCTTGTAAGTGGTAATTTTACTCTGTAGTAGGTTAAATAATGGATACCCAAAGATATTGAGTCCTTATACCTGGAACCTATAATCCAATCTTATTTGGAAAAATGGGTCTTTGCAGGTGGGATTGAGTTGAGGATCATGAAATGGGGTAATCATCATTGAGTATCCAGGTGAGCCATAAGTTCAGTCATTGATGTTCTTATAAAAGAGAGGCAGAAGGAGATTTGACACAGAAGAGAAAGCAGTGTGAAGAGGGAGGCAGAAATTGGAGTGATGCATCCACAAGCCAAGTAATGCCAGCACCCACTAGAAGCTGGAAGAGGCAAGAAACTCTTCTCCCCTAAACCCTTCAGAGGGGACAAGGCCCTACTAACATCTTAGTTTCAGCCCATTGAAAACAGTTTTGGACCTCAGGCTCCAGAACTGTGAGAGAGTACATTTCTCATTTTAAGCCACCAAGTTTGTGTTGTTACAGCAGTCACAGGAAATCAATACATTCATATTAACATATTTTTGAAGATAATATAATTTTCTAAAACACAATTGAGGATGTCAAGCTTTCGAAGTGTTCTGAATCAATTCAATAACTCATATTTAATTTCGATGGAACTGAAATGAATATTTAAATTAAATATTTAAAGCACTACATTTTTCAGGGTAAAAGTTGACAATCAGCACACAAAGATCAGTAAATAAATTACTTTCATTACAGAAAAACAAGATGGTGAGCAATTTGGGCATGCATGTGTATCATTTTGACATAGGTGTGAGGATTTTCACTGGCCTTACGTTTGCAGCTGAAGTAAAAGCATCAGTGGATGAATTGAACATTTTTATTATTATGTCCTGCCAGCTTCCAGAAATGATTCAAAACCTCTTGGAGCTACCTAGCCTATAAGGCTGTTAAAGGTAGAAGAGCAGGTGCCGAGGGGTGAGCTCTGACTTGCAGAGTGCCGAGCCAGTTCTCCATGCAGTCATTATCATCAGTGGTAGCTCCTGACACCACAGAACTTGAAATTGCCCTCAGCCCTTCCTTTACAAATGCTAATTTAAAGAATAATCTTACATAGGCACTCCAGATGAAGATGGACCTGTGGCCATAACTTCCTCTCCACTACTCATGCTTTTTAAGTCTAAAAGTCTAATTAGAATGCATCTTTTAAAGCAGTGCTTCTCAAACTTCAGTACGCTTATAAACCACCTGGGGTTCTTCATGAGCTGTAGATTCTGATTCAGCAGGGAGTGGGACCTGAGCTTCTGCAGGTGGTGGTGATGCTGCTAGTTCAAGGACCACACTTTGAGCAGCAGGGCTGTAGCATCTAGTGCTCCTGCCTGCAGGTTCCTCCCTGTTTTTCCCTATTTTGAGGCACAGTTTCAGGCAGTCAGGCTGATTCTGCTGCATTTGCTTGGCAACATCACTTCCCTCCAGCCTCTGCTGCTTCCACCCTCGGGCCGCTGCACATACATGTACATTTCCATTGCTGTGGCCCCCACAGTGCAGTCGGGGACTGAGTCTGAAGCTGTGTCACAATAACATCACTCAATCTGAAAAGAGAGAAAAGTTGTTGAGATGAGAGTGAAATCCATAAGGGAATCAGCGTTTAGGGAGACAGGGAATAAAAACAGTAGAAGAACAGGGAGAGGAAAAAGAATGAACATTTAGTTGGGGAAAAACATTTGAAATGTTCTATTTTCACTGCAGAATTTTCCAGGCACTAAGAGCATTCTCTGGAATAATTTTAAATTTATTTATTTGTTATCCTCGAATTTCTTTAGCAGCTTGTTTTGTTCATTCATCCACCTGCTTGTTTTGTTCATTCATCCACAAATATTTTGTGGCCTTCTGGATACAGGGTGAAAACTTAAAAAAAAAAAAAAAATCTCTAAACCATATAACTAAGTGCTGCAGCCTCTGGGAGATTGCCTAGTTAAATTGGGACAGTCCGACGGTCCCAACTGGGCTGATGTTAGAATCACTGGGGAGGTTTAGAAAATTCTGCCTATCTTGCTGCACCTTGGACCAGTTAAATAAGAATTTAGGGGATAGGTCCCAGTCATTTTGTTTTTTTTTTAATCAGTATTTGAAAATATTCCTTAGATGATTCCTGTGTCCAGCCAAGCACCACTAAGACAGTAACCTTCTAGCAGGTGAATTGAACTCATTTTTAAAAACCCCCTAAGAGTGGTATTTTTGTGTGTGTTTCTTCCTATATACACCTTTGCAATGTTGAAAACTCTACGTAATATTTTGGAAACACCTTCTCCTTCAATCCATCACCTGCAGCCAAGCAGCTGATTAAATATTGAAGCTGCTTTCTGAAGCCCTGGCAGCTTTTCATTTTCTCAGTCCAGTGGCTCCCCCTGCTGTCTTTCCCAGGTAGAGCTCACTGCTCTACAGAACCTCACTACAGATTCTGCTGCTTCGCAAAACACAACCCAGAATCATAGGATTTTAAGGAAGATTTTCTAATCCCACATCCAGCTTGTATGTCACTGCCAAAAATAAGCATTCAGAATACTCTAATCTCTTACATAGTGGTAGTTTAGGTAAGGCATAGGGAATGATGGAAGAAAGGAAGTATATATATGTAAATAGATAAACTCACACCTGTAACACACACACACACACACACATATACATTGATAGCTTATCCTGCTACTAGAAAAATATTCTGTTAGCCATGTGATTGTGCTGTTTCCCTGCAAAATAATTAGCATCAACACTATAGAAAATGGGAAAGGAAAGCTTTCATGACTAACGTTTCTGCCCTCCTTCATCTAATTATACCCTTCCTTATCAACCCACTTCTCCTGTCTATCTTCTAAGCTGTAATTGCAGCCACATAAAAACAAAAGTAAATATATGGGCATCTGTGTGACCTCATCTTGTCACCCAAACTCTGTTGTATATTACCTCAGGATTAAACTAGTGCACTGGGTCTGTGGAGGCAGAATTTGATCCTTATTATGTCTGAATGCAAAATGCAACCCTTAATCTGCTTAAACCTTATAAAAGTGCTGATTCCGTTTTACACAGCTTTTATCTTTAGAATGCCTTTCTTTGCTGTACATGAATGTTTTTACCCCATTGGTCCTTGTTGTCACGTGGCTCCGCGTAGGTCAGTCTCCCATTCACAATGTAGCACTGAATCTATTCAACGTGATATCATATCCCAAACCATTTTTTTCTCAACAGCATTTCCAGTCAGCCCAATGGGACATGGGGCACACCTCTCCCCCCACCCCCAACCTGTCTGAATACACTCCACAGAAGACTATTTATTTGTGTCCCTTGTCACATGTAGCATCTGGTACTGGCACAGCAATCCAGATGTATTCTGACTAGTATATTATATGATTAAATGATTACATCTGTATTAATTGCTTATTGCTGCATAACAACATTAACAGAAATGTAGTGACTAAGGCACATTTATCATCTCTCAGTTTCTGTGGGTTGGGATTCCTGGCAAGACTTAGCTAGGCCCTCTGCTTCATGGTCTTAAAAGGCTGTAATCAAGGTATCAGCTGAGGCAGCAGTCTGATGGTCAGCTGGAGCTCATGTGGTTCTTGGCAACACTCAGTTTCTTGCAGGCTGTGGAACTAAGGACTCAGGTTCTTGCTGGCTATTGGCTGAAGCCACCCCCAGTTCCTTGCCTTCAGGCCTTCCCAACGTGGCTGCTCGCTTCCTCAAAGTCAGCAAGGGAGCAAGTCCTCTAGCACAATGGCTGTTATCATTGTACACAATATACAGTTGACCTGTGAACAACACAGCTTTAGAATTCACAAGTCTTGAATTCTATTGATTTTTGTTGATTTTTTTCAATAAAAGTTACACCAAATGCGCCCGTCTCTCCTGCTTCCCCTTCCATCTCCATGTCTTCCACATCTGCCACCCTTGGGATAGCAGGACCAAGCTCTCTTCCTCCTCCTCAGCCTACTCAACATGAAGATAAGGATGAAGATCTTTGTGGTGATTCACTTCCACTTAATAAATAGTAACTATATTTTTCTTCCTCTTGATTTTCCTAATATTCTTTTTTCTAGCTTACTTTATTGTAAGGATATAGTGTATAATACATATAACATATATACTTGGTAAGACCTCTGTTCAACAGTAGGCTATTAGTAGTTACGTTTTGGGAGAGCCGAGAGTTGTATGGGAATTTTTGACTGTGCATGGGGTTGGTGCCCCAACCCCTGCATTGTTCAAGGGCCAATTGTAATCTCAGAAGTGACATGTAATCACTTTTGTCATATTCTGTTGTTTAGAAGTTGCTGCTCCCACCCACACTCAAGGAGAAGGTTGTGAACACCAGGAGGTGGGAATCACAGGGGCGAGCTTAGAGTCAACCCACCTAATCTCTTTTGACTTCCAGTAGGTGGTCTTATAGAAGTTTTTATTCAGCTAAAAACCACGAGTCATTTTTTATGCAGCTTGCTGCATGCCAGGTGTTCCCATCTTGAACCATCAATTAATAGAATCTAAGTACTGGACTTTATGTTTATAGCTATCACATTTTCCTGGTGTTAGGTTCAGCCAGTTGTTCATGCCTGATTAAATATTTTTGAATCCTGGTTCAGCCATCAGAATACTACACACCCCTTCTATTTCATGTCATCTGAAAAATACAAGACATCTCTTCTGTCTTCCTTCAAGTCACTGATAAAAATGCTGAAGAGGATGATATCTAACATTATACAGAATATACGTGTACGCCAACATACACATGTCCTATAGACATATATATATATGTGCGTGTGTGTGTGCGCGCATGGGCGCGTGTGTGTATTGAATGTGAGGGAGAGAGAGAATGAAAAAACCTTGTTCTAATACTCAAAACCTCCTTCTAGGGTCTGGTCAGGTGGATATAAATTGTTTAACGACATCTGAGCCACATTCCTCAGCTGTACTATCTCCTAGAAGAAGATAGTACAGCTCTTCAAAGCATGGTCTCTCTAGTCACACCAACCTGATTTAGAATTCCAGCTCCCCCACTTTCTAGCTGTGCAACCTTGAACAACCAGTTTGTCAGTAAACTGGTTGTAAACCTGATATTGCACACATGATATCAATAAACAATAGCTTATTTTCTTGATGCCTGGCTAAAATCAACATATGCTAGAGGA
>NC_045441.1:81154740-81155592 GCF_002776525.5 Piliocolobus tephrosceles | reverse complement strand
TACTTTCTTTTTTTTTTTTTTTTTTTTATTATACTTTAAGTTCTAGGGTACATGTGCATAACGTGCAGGTTACATATGTATACATGTGCCATGTTGGTGTGCTGCACCCATCAACTCGTCAGCACCCATCAATTCATCATTTATATCAGGTATAACTCCCCAATGCAATCCCTCCCCCCTCCCCCCTCCCCATGATAGGCCCCAGTGTGTGATGTTCCCCTTCCCGAGTCCAAGTGAGCTCATTGTTCAGTTCCCACCTATGAGTGAGAACATGCGGTGTTTGGTTTTCTCTTCTTGTGATAATTTGCTAAGAATGATGGTTTCCAGCTGCATCCATGTCTCTACAAAGGACGCAAACTCATCCTTTTTTATGGCTGCATAGTATTCCATGGTGTATATGTGCCACATTTTCTTAATCCAGTCTGTCACTGATGGACATTTGGGTTGATTCCAAGACTTTGCTATTGTGAATAGTGCCGCAATAAACATACGTGTGCATGTGTCTTTGTAGTAGCATAATTTATAATCCTTTGGGTATATACCCAGTAGTGGGATGGCTGGGTCATATGGTACATCTAGTTCTAGATCCTTGAGGAATCGCCATACTGTTTTCCATAATGGTTGAACTAGTTTACAATCCCACCAACAGTGTAAAAGTGTTCCTATTTCTCCACATCCTCTCCAACACCTATTGTTTCCTGATTTTTTAATGATTGCCATTCTAACTGGTGTGAGATGGTATCTCATTGTGGTTTTGATTTGCATTTCTCTGATGGCCAGTGATGATGAGCATTTTTTCATGTGTCTGTTGGCTGTATGAATGTCTTCTTTTGAGAAATGTCTGTTCATATC
>NC_045441.1:81154212-81154640 GCF_002776525.5 Piliocolobus tephrosceles | reverse complement strand
TTTTTCTTGTATATTTGTTTGAGTTCTTTGTAGATTCTGGAAATGAGCCCTTTGTCAGATGAGTAGATTGCAAAAATTTTCTCCCATTCTGTAGGTTGCCTGTTCACTCTGATGGTAGTTTCTTTTGCTGTGCAGAAGCTCTTTAGTTTAATTAGATCCCATTTGTCAATTTTGGCTTTTGCTGCCGTTGCTTTTGGTGTTTTAGACATGAAGTCCTTGCCCATGCCTATGTCCTGAATGGTACTACCTAGATTTTCTTCTAGGGTTTTTATGGTATTAGGTCTAACATTTAAGTCTCTAATCCATCTTGAATTAATCTTCGTATAAGGAGTAAGGAAAGGATCCAGTTTCAGCTTTCTACTTATGGCTAGCCAATTTTCCCAGCACCATTTATTAAATAGGGAATCCTTTCCCCATTTCTTGTTTTT
>NC_045441.1:81050347-81149212 GCF_002776525.5 Piliocolobus tephrosceles | reverse complement strand
GGTCTTCTGTGTCGCTCGCGCTGGGAGATGGAGACTGAAGCTGTTCCTATTCGGCCATCTTGCTCCGCCGATTAAGGTACTTTCACAGGAAATCCAGGTATCATCCAGTTCCCTTAGTGAAATGAAAGCTACAGCAATACTGGGGGCCTGCACTGTGCGGGGCAGCCTCCAGTGGAAGCTGAGTAGTCGCTGCTTTATATGGACAGGGCCTTGTCACATTCAGTGCTGCCTTCTTTCTCCCCAGCCCTCTCCCTCAGTCACCTGCTTGACTGGCTTCTAGAAGAATTTTAATTTGCATTACCATTCTTCTCCAGGAAGGTAGAGTAAGATAGGAGGAAAAGCATAAATATTGAACCTGAAGACAACTCTCTTCTACTTTTTAAAAAGGTTAATTTGACATGACTTTTATTAAATGAGGTCATGATAATTTGTCGTTTACAAGGATCCTTCAGCTCCGTATAAACAAATATTTAATGAGTGCCTACTTTGTGTACTTTGATAAACAAAAGGAAGATAAAGTAAACAAAAATTTTAAAAAAGACATGATCTCTTTACTTATTACAGTTAGAGTCCAATGAAAGAAATAGACGTTTATCAAATATTCACAGAAATAAATGTAAAGTTTCAACTGTGACAATTTTTACCAAGAAGCCTAAAGTGCTATAATGGTATATTATGGGGATTTTGCCCCAATATGCAGGGGTTTTTCCCGAGAAAAGGATGTTTCAACTCAGAGATGAAAAATGAATTAGGAACCAGGTGGAATGGGCACAGATGTCCAGGCTTTGGAAATACATGTGTAAAGGCCCTGTGTGGGGATGGGGGAGGAGCATGGCAAATTTAAGGCACCAAAAGATTAGTGTGAGCAGAGCATGAGAGGAAAAGGAAGGGGTAGTGGTTCTAGGTAAGGGGAGAGAGGGGCAGGCCCAAGGCAGGTAGCAGCTTGAGGGTCATGTGTGCAATATCAGGTTTACCCAGGAACACTGGGAAGCCACTGAACCATTGAGAGATCTTATTCAGGGAGTGGAATTTGATCACATTTGACTTTGAAGATTACTCAGGAATATGCATGCATCAATTGGAAGAGTACAAGAATGGAGGCAAGTAGACTGGTTGGGAGGGCACTGGCTAGTGCCTTAGGACATGTTGGTAGTCTGCCATAGCATGGCATGGCAAGAGAGGGAGAAAATAGATACGAGGTAAAAATAAGAAGTTGATAATGGAAATACATTAATGTGGTGAGATGGTGGAGGCATGTATAAAAATAACAAACCTGAAGAAGTTACTCAAGAATGTTTGAGGAAATCCCATACAGTCTTTGGATCTCTGGTCTGTCTCCCTGACCAATTCTGAGGCAGTCGTGAGACACCCCCAGCCATCTGCCTTTTACTGTTAATCCTGATGGTGTATCCGGCAGGTCCTGCAGACTAGGCCAGAAGAGCAGAAGCCAGCGAGCGCCCTTTTGAGTGTCTACTTGGTGGTCTCCAATATTCCACCTTCATCTCTTCCTACTCTAGGACCATGAGTCTCCCAAATTGTCTCTCTTACTCCTCCTCTTAAATTTTGACTATAACATTATGGCATACTTTTAATGACTTAATATTTTTCTTCAGTCAACTCATTTCAAATAATTTTATGTATTTGTTTATAACACTATAGAAAGTAGAAAACCTTTATATATCGCCATTAATAGGAGGTAAATGTGAAAATAAACTCAGTGAAAACCAGTTATTATTATTATGAAATTGACCATCTTGCCTGGCCAGAATTCTGAACCTTTGGCTGCTTTCTCTATGGAGGATGTTAGCAAGTGTTTGAAAAGTTTTAAAAATAAGCACCAAGCTGAGATTTTTCTCCTTGATGTTCTCAAATAAATTGAAAGAAATTCAAAGCATGTGAGTAAATATAATTTAATGCTCTATTCATATTCTAAAATAATCTTCAGTGTGGGAGTACATATCCCACACCTTGGGAAAAGCTACTTTGGGCCAGTAGTTCCACCACTGGACTTAGAATCACCTGTGGAACTTTTACAACGAGCTGACTTAATTCACCTGGGCTGGGACCTAGTCAGAGATACTTTTAAAATAATAATTTTCAATGGAAGAAGTATTGGGGATTATTCTTGGTTTTCATATTGATTAAGATGCTATTGCCTTCTCATGGGTGGTGGCCACAATGCTAGACTCAGCAGTGTTGGTCAGTCTTACTCAGTGAAGAACTAAATGACCCACAAGACACTTCTATTATGAAAAACTTTGTTATAATTATCCAAACCTAGAATTGCTTAGTATCTCTGTTTTATCTAGAAATATAATTACATGTAAGTAAAACAGTAAACACAATGTATAAATACAGTTGTACCTATAAGCAGAAGACATTTTTCTCAGTTTTAATACATAGTAAATATTAATATACACTGAAATATCAGGTACGCAGCTAATCAGCAGTTTTAGAAAATCTTGACACATAGCAATACTATTCAAGATTCGAGTCTCTAATGCAACACAGTTGAATGTGTCATCATTGATAGCTGTGGCCTTCAAGGTAGTTTAGCGTATAGGTACAAGTACCCAATTAGTCATTTTGCCCATTAGTGCCATCCTATTTGAGTTTTTTCCATTGGGCACATATTTTTTCATGAAATACTTTTATGTCTTCTTTATGCAATGGTTACAGTATTATACTGATTTTTTTATTTATGCATAAGTACCTTTTATGATCTATGAGTCGCATTTCTGGATAGTAGAAAGAATGTTTAAAAATGTGTTTAAAAAGGGGGCAATTGACATGTGAGGGTTGAGCGCCATGGCTTTAGAAGCTCCCAAATGGTTCTCATATGCCCCGTAGATGAACCCTTGTGTTGGCCTTTCTGTGTGGCCTCTTCACTAACGTCTCAGCTTCTTGTCCCCCTTCTCCACCCCCAACTCCAGGAGTTTTATGAGGTGCAGAGCTGGTCTTGTCATTCCTGCTCTTTGTCTATGTCACTAAAATCTAAAAAGCCCTTGCTTATTATTTAATCTTATCAACTTGGCTGCAGCCTCCTCCCCTAGACCTCCACTTCCTTCCCTTCCTCCTCACTGCACCTTGGAGGGGCTGAAAATACAAATCCGGATCTTGCAAGTGGAACCTCAGATAGAGAAAAATACTTAGAACACTTCAGCGTGTATATGGTAGTGAAAAGCACATGCTAAAATATGATCTCTAAAATGTGAGCTATAAAAGCAATCCACATAGAGTTCCCAGAGGAATTGGTATGGTTTGGCTGTATCCACACAGAAATCTCATCTTGAATTGTAACTCCCACAATTCCCATGTCTCATGGGAGGAACCCAGTGGTAGGGGATTGAATTATGGGAGTGGGTCCTTCCTGAGCAATTCTCCTAATAGTGAATTAGTCTCATGACATCTGATGGTTTAAAAATGGGAATTTCCCTGCACAAGCTCTCTCTTTGCCGGCCACCATCCATAGAAGACGTGACTTGCTCCTCCTTGCTTTCCGCCATGATTATGAGGCCTCCCCAGCCACGTGGAACTGTAAACCTCTTTTTCTTCCCAGTCTTGGGTATGTATTTATCAGCAGCCTGAAACCTGACTAATACAGGGGTGTTCCCAGAAGACATCACTTGGAGTTGGCACACACACATGCATACCTCTGTACCTTTACCCACACTCTTTTGTCGGGAGTGTCCTTCTCCTACTCATTTGCTTGACAAGCCCCTGGTCACTTTTGAAGTCTCAGTTTTAAGGCTTCATTTTCTTCAAGCTGTCCCTTTGCCTCTTTTCCTAGGCCCCCGCTGCACTCATCACACCCCTCATTGAGCAGCCTTGTCATGCTGACTTTCTGTTTCACATGCTTGTCTCTTTGTCTCTCTCTCCAGACTGAGCAACTCCAAGGCAGACACTTTTTAAAAAAATCTTTTATCTTCTACACATAGGAAAGGGGTGGTCATGTTGTCATCACTCAGTACATTTCTGTTTATTACATGGATGGGAAAGCATAATTAATGGTTGAACAACATGTATATAGTATAAAATGAAAAAGATACATAAGGATAGCCAGTGAAAAGCATGGGCCCCTTCTACCTCTGATTTCCAGCCACCCATTCCCCTTTCCAGAGACCACTGCTGTTACTAGTTTGTTTGTTTGTTTTTTTTGTTTTTTAGGGATACCCTTGGCCTACTCTAGAAATTGTCTACATACAGAAAATGAATATTTGATTCAAGTATGCCATTGGCATTTTTTAAGATTTCCATGCCGAAATTTGCTCTTTGGTCATTTCCATCTGTCCTTGGCCACTCTTATAATCTCCTCTTACTTACTTCTTTCCCCTTCCCCTTAATGTACTCCATCCTTTCAACTTCTACTTTGTCTATCACTATATCCTCCTCTTAAAAAATTTCCTTCTTGGCTGGGTGCGGTGGCTCACGCCTGTAGTCCTAGCACTTTGGGAGGCTGAGGCAGTTGGATCAGTTGAGCTCAGGAGTACAAGCCTGGGCAACACAGTGGTACCCCATCTCTACAAAAAATAAAAAATTTAGTAGGATAGGGTGGAGTGTGCCTGTCATCCCAGCTACTTGAGAGGCTGAGATGGAAGGATCACTTGAGCCTGGGAGATTGAGGCTGCAGTGAGCCATGGTCACACCAGTGCTCACCAGCCTGGATGACAGAATGAAATCCTATCTCGAAAAATAAAACAATTCCTTCTCACCATCACCCATGAGGCCACTGGATCCTGAAACCTTTCTCCTCGCCTTCCACCTGCCCTGTCTGCAGCACATTCGTTGTGCTGTCGGAGGCAGTGCAAGCTCCAGGTGGTTCCTCTGCGTTTCCACCTGATCATTGTATTTCCGGGTGGAGAGTGCACAGTCAGGATCAGAATTAGGAAGTTCTGCTTTCTCTCTCTGGCTCTTCTGGGAACTTCATACCATCTGTTCCAGAGCAGGGTGTATAATATTGCAGCTGAGTTCTGCTGAGCCACTTCACAGGTTTCTTTTAGAGCTTCTCACTAAGGAACCAGAAAAAAATCTTCCAGATCCGAAATTAGTACAGCTGTGAAGCAATCATTATTTTAGAGATGTTGTATGTGTGGACTTTCAGAGTTTCAGCTTAAAATCATCAGTTCTGGATAGTGGAAAGAATGTTTAAAAATGTGCTTAAAAAGGGGGCATTTGACATTTGAGGGTTGAGCACACATGTTATATGTGTGGACTTTCAGAGTTGCAGCTTAAAAATCATCAGTTCTGGACAGTAGAAGGAATGTTTAAAATGTGTTTAAAAAGCGGGCATTTGGCATGTGGTTTAAGATGGGATGACAGGCACACTCCACCCTATCCTGGTTGTTTTTCAGTCCCTTAGAATCCACAGCTGAGTCCGTTTAAAATCCTCATCGCCACTGTAGTCGTGCCCCTAAAACGTAAAGCCTTGAAGTGGGAATCTGGTGCTTTCCATATCGCTTCATTAGGACACACTTCTGTGAGCCAGTTTTATTTGTGTCCCAGAGGCCAGAATTCTTCTGTGCTGTAGTCTCCGTTAGAGACCTCTTGGTCCCCTTGACCCAGGAAGAACCATTAGCAGGTCTTGTTCTTTTTAAATCACAAGTGTTCAGGAAAAGCCCATGGACTCCTGTTTAGCAGCCCTGAGGCCTGTGCAAAAGCAAAGACTAGAAAATGAGATAATTTGTGGAACTAGTGATAGTTTAGAAAGATAAGTAAATATTTCTAACAAACACTAGTTTGTCAGAGTTACTCTGAGCTCTCGAAGTTTAGAATTTGCTTTTCTCCTGTCATTTGGAGTAGGTATTTTCACAGAGAGGCTCTCTTTTTCTCAGTGTCTTCTCTGCTCAACAGAGGCTGACATAACGGGCAGAACCTTGGCCACACCTGCCAGGGCAGAGGCATACCTGGAGGAGTGAGTGTGGGGCCATGATTACCTCTTAGTTCCTCAGGGTCAGGAGTGTAGACCTCCACTGATAAGATGAACTTGTCCTTTTTTTTTTTTTTAAACAGATGTTAAATAGTCTAATAAGAAATCACAGAAAAGACTTCTGGCAACTATATATTTCTGAACAGAGGGACATGAGACCATTTTGTAGCTTGCATTTTGGCATTTGCTATTTGTTACCATATGTGTGCTGAGGAGTGCCAAATGTTTTTCTCCCTCTGAAATTCGTCTCCCAAGATCCAGACGTGTATTTCCAGCTGCCCAATCTTGAGCTGCAGGCGTTTCTAACATTTAATAGATCCAGAACGAAACCCTTTGCCCTCAGCCCCCAAACTTGCTTCGTCTCTGGCATTCTTGATTTCAGCTAATAACTTCTTCCTTGAATGAGTGGATTTTAAACAGCAGAATATATATTTTACATCATGATTCATTATGTATACACACAAAGATGTAACTTGAACAGAAGTTTCATAAAACAATATGTATCTTTACATTTATGTTGCCCTCTGATATCTTCTCTTGAATTCCATCTTTTGAAAAGTGCCGATGTCAACTCCCTTGATGATTTACAATCCCCCAACCAGTCATATGACCTGCAATTTGCGAAAACCTTAAACAGAGATAAAATGCAGTCTCCTTGAATTCAGCATCTGGCCTCTGCTTCCCATCCTGTAGCGCAACCTGCAGTCTAGCCACAGTGTTATCCAGACACACCATTCATTTACTCAGTCGGTCAACATTTACTGGGTGCGTATCTGGTGCTAGTCACATGGTACACTAAGTATCCAGAGATCAACATTGTTGTCTCCACTCTGAGGACCACAATGCGGAGACAGGTGAGTAATCTAGCAATTACCAGGTAATGGTGAGGTTCTAAATAGAAGTTTGCATGAAGCACTCAGACATCACAAACAGGCAGCATATAACTTGGACCAGAGAGTCCAGAAGGTCTTTCAGGGAAAAGTGACCCTTGAACTGAAGCTACAAATAGAGGTAGGAGTTCAGCTGGCAGGATTAGGGCAGGGCGTTAGGGAAGAGTAATCCACTATGACAAGACACAGGGGCTGAGCATTCTGTTAATTTGGAGAGCTGAAAGTGTTCTGACATAAGCCTCTCCTTATAACCATACACTGTACTGTCACTCCCACCCTTTCTTTACTTGGCAAACTGTGACTCAGTGTTCCCTCTCCCACTAAACCACCCTCTCCCGCTAGCCTTTCTCCCTGCCCCCAGGGAGACTCAAGCCTCCCTTCTTTAGGCTCTGACCTCACTCTCCCATACCATCAGCTCTGTTATGTTGAAGGCCATTCATCACCACCCCAGTGCATCTGCATCACTAGACCAGGAGCACCTCAAGGCAGAGTCCACGTCCTTACATCTTCTGTGAGGAGTACGATAAGTGTTAGCCAAATAAAGAGCTGAACCAATAAAGGAAACAGGAGATGGACAAACCACAGACACAAGTTTAGGGTAAATCTGCTTAAATGGATGTGTAGAAGACTTTTCAGTATATCATAGATGGAAAGGGGCTTCAAGTGTCATGAACCTGCTTATTTACAGAGCTGGGGACCACATTTTAAGTGTTGGTGGCACCTCAGGTGCAATTTTCATTTTCTTTGTGTTTCATTTGCAAAAGATTATATTTGACTTTTAGAAAATACTCTTTTTCTTCTAACTTAAATATGTCTTGTTAATGGAACTTGTTAGTGAATTAATAGGAATGAAAATCTGGTATCAGAGACCACACATACTCTCCCTTAATGCACAGGTAGCCAGTCATTGCTAATCATACATTAAACCCAAACTATTTTTTCCAAAATGGTTTTTACAGGAAGAAAAATTAATTTTTAATTATTCTTTTCCTTTTCCCACTTTCTGCCCACTTTGCATTTTCTGTGTAAATGGTTCAGGGTTGTAAGCAGGACAGTTTGAGGTCTGGAATCTCAATAGTTAAACCTGTAATTGAAAAAGAAAAGTCTAATGTATTTGTTTCTTTCCTGGAAATTTTTATAATATGACCATAATATTTCATAATCACTTTGAAACAGAACACTGGATATGGATGAGGATAATGCCTACAAAAAAGTTTTGCAAACGTAAGCATTGTAAAAACAGAGGCAGCCAGGAAAACAATTGTACTTTATTAGGAGCGAGAGAACAGGGCTCAGATTCTGGCTGGACTTTTCATTGTTTATAAAACTTCCATAGGGTCTAATTTTGCATGTGACAGATTGGCTGTGTTCAAGTTGTGATTTTGAGCTGACATTTTCTCCCTTTTGTTGCTAAAGTTTAGTACTGTTGGACTCCTTTGTCCTTGATGCAAATTTTAGTGAGAACAAAGTAGAGCATTTCCAGATTAGCTGTATGTGCTGCCTGCAAACTTGATTGTCTCCTCTTGAAATAATGGTTGGGATTATTGAAAAGAAAGGGAGAAATGCCTTTTGCAGAGACACTGTTATCATAATCGTTTATGTCCGAGACAATGCTTTTGTCTCTTTTCTCATGTTACAACTCTTCCAGCCCTCTTGCCTGCCTCCTTCCCCCCATCAGCCAGCCCATCAATAATGTGACCTAGTTTGTGTAGATCTGTCTATTGATGTTAGTATTAATTAGTGCTTGAAAATAACCATGTATGAGTCTTAAAAGAATTTTTATTTTCTCATTTGCTGATGCTGGATTCATGTTTCATCCAGGAACATAAACACATGTATTTAATCCTGATTCACTAGAGTAGGAAGCAGGGAGTTTGGCACTTACTGTGTATGTGCCACTCTTTGACATCACTGCCATGTCACCCACTAGTAAATAAATGCATGAACAATTTGAGCCCTGTATTACCATTTTGCCTAGTAGTGCCCTACAAATCCTCAGATAAAGTGAATATGCTTCGTTTCCTCTGTTGACAAAGAGTCAAACTGTAAAATATTTGAAGAGATTTATTCTGAGCCAAATATGAGTGATCAATGGCCCATGACACACCCCTCAGGAGATCTTGAGAACATGTGCCCAAGGTTGTAAGGCTACAGCTGGGTTTTATACATTTTACCGAGACACACGACATCAATCAATACATGTAAGATGTATATTGGTTCGGTGCAGAAAGGCAGGACAACTGGACGTGGGAGCTTCCAGGTCACAGGTGAATTCAAGGATTTTCTGATTGACAATTGGTTCAGAGAGTTATTACCTGAAGACTGGAATCAATAGAAAGGAATGTCTGGGTTACCAAAAGGGTGGAGACCAAGGCTTTATCATGCAGATGAAGCCTCCAGGTAGCAGGCTTCAGAGACAATAGAGTGTAAATGTTTCTTATAGGACTTACAGAGTCTGTCCTATCAGTCTTAAAGGCCTGTGTTGATGTTTCTGCTGGTCAGCTGTGCATGAATTCCAAAAAGCAGACGGGTATAATGAGGCTCCTGTGTTATGCTCCCCTTCATCATGGCCTGAACTAGTTTTTCAGGTTAACGTTAGAATACCTTTGGCTGAGAGGAAGGGTCCATTCAGATGGTTGAGGGGCTTATAGTTTTATTTTTGGTTTACAGCTCTCATAATATCTAGTGGTCCTTCTCCTCTGCTGGTTTCCAGCTTTATCCCTTGCCCTTTCTAACCTGTTTGTCTATCCATGTTTATCCAATATAGTTTGAATGACGCCATCTGGCGTCATTATTGGCAACATTATGATGCTCTGACTCCCTTGAACATAGAGTCCCCGTGGAAAAAGTGGGCAGTCTAAATTTTCCCACGTGGCTGGAGCCTCCCTGTTCTGACCAGACCCAGTTTTCTGTGGGTTCTTTGAGTAATATCTAATACTGACATAATGCTGACTGTGTGCTAGGTAGCATTCTCCTGCCACATTGAGGTAGGTGCTGTCAACACCCTCCAGTTTACAAATGAGAAAATTCAAGCTCAGTGGGGTTCTCAGCCCAAGCTCACATGGCTGGTAAATAGGGGAGCAAGGATTTGAACTCAAGGTGTCTTCACAGCCTAGCCTCTTAACCCTGAATCTCCCCTTTCTAGGTTCTTAACCCTGAAACTCTGTTCTCAGTCAGTGATTTGCCATGATCATTGAGTATAAGAGCCATAGATCATGGAACAGAATATTCAAATGGAATGTGCCCAGTTACATGTAAGCTGAAATTGCCCATAAATTCCTTTCCCCAGATCAAACATTGTAGTGATAGAAAAGTAGATGGAGAAAGAAGGTAGACATACGGATAGAAAAAGGAAAACGTGGGAAGAACAGTATTTTGGCAAAAGGAAACTGTAAATCACGTAATTACAAATTGTAACTGTAATGAGAGAATTTGAGCATTCTAAGCTGTCGACCCTGCCTCTTTGAAACATTATAATGCTCAGACAGAGGATGTGTGGTAGAAATGACAGAATTGTTGGAACTGTTAAATGACGAGACTGGAGTGAAAGACAAAAGCTCATGAAAGAATCATGAGGGACACATACAAACTTCATTCAGCAGCATGAAGATGACAGCTTATTGTTTGATTCCTTAGCCTACTTATTAAGTTTGGACTTGATAAAATGTAGCAGATTTAACTTGTCTTACCACAGTCAGCTGTATTTGTTATAACACAGAGATTCATCTTGGGTGGCTCTTTAGCCGGGTTTGTTTTTACTGAAATAAAATCCCTGGCACACGATAATGGAAAAAAAAATACCAGAGTTTCATAATATGTAGTGTACTATTTTTCTACACTTGAGAATTTTGAGTGATTTGGAAATAATAAGGCTGTTTCCACAATTTCCTGCTCTCCACTAGGTTCTTGGAACGCCAAATGAGGACACATGGCCTGGAGTTCATTCTTTACCACATTTTAAGCCAGGTATGTTTCATTAATTACAGATGACTACGTGCTTCCTATATGCAAAAGGTAAGTATATAAATGTTCCCTCTCAAGCAATATATACCACGTTGAAAAATTCTGGTTACTTTTGCCATTGTGTACTTTATCTATTAATGGAATTGTCCTTTTGTTTTCACAAATTATTTGTCTGATTTTCACCACATATACTTTATTTGACTGGTTGATTTTGCAGTAACCATTAATTTCATCATCAGTTAGACTAGCATCCATGTCAACAAAAACAAAATTTTAATTGGGGTGCTGTAACCCATCTGTGTCACTTCTTGCAATAAGTGACCAGAAAAAGTATTGGATTGTAAAAAGGAAAAATCATATTTTTATTTCTTTACAAAACTAATAAATATATGGTCTATAATTTGAGTTTAAACATGTAGGATGTTCTGAATGTTCTATTGTACAGCATTCAATATGTTTTCATGTAAAATATTTAAACCTAAACACTGAAAAATCTGAATGAAATGTGAACTTTTAAAATAAGTTGTCCTTTTTCACCAGTAGGTGGCAGGCGTGAAACTTTGTTTTAATAATTACACTTAACAAACGAATCTCAAACATGGTCTAATTTTTATAAGAGAGGGGAAAGGTTTGGAATTGAAAATATGATAAAATCAGTGGAATGAATTATTGTAAAAATTATTCTCGTGGTGGTTGTTGTTTTTTTTTTTTATTTTCTCAGTTATAAAACATGGCTTACAAAATGCAGACCCACCATAAAATTACTGAAAGGGATTTTATAGAAGTTCTAATAGTCTATTATCCTATGAGGGAAAAGAGCTATGAATAATATCTGTTAGAGGAGCCAAGTATATTCTTTTGCTTCTCTTCCCCTCTTTTGGGGAGCCATCAGGAATAAATTATCAGTTCCAAAGAATGACTGAGTTGGGAAACTATTTTTACTCTTAATATTTTTCTTCTGAAAGTGTACAGTGTGTTCAGAATTATTTTATCTTCTTCAACTGCCCTGAAGACTCTTTGTACTTTTGCTGGAAATTCTAAATGAATTCTATGTTCTGAAAGACTATACAAACCTAACAATTTTAAATGGACTGACTCTTTTTTTAAGCAACCAAGAGGCATCCTCTAACGGATCCACGTGTTCTTAATGGAGTGAAGAACGCAGTTCTTTATAGACGATCCAACTGTGGGCGCTTCAAGAAGGTTAATTTCCCTGTTTTAGGACCTAAAATTTTAAATTGTAGGCAGATAAAACAAGAGAATTTGAAAAGATTTGAAATGAATAAAGTTACAGGCAGAAAGGAGCAATTAAGATGAAATCATTTGGCCTGCCTAGTTTCTGGATTAGAAAACATGGAGTAATTTATGTGCTTTTGTGGGAATAGAATTTATCTTCATCAACAACATACAAAAGCATGTATTAGTTGTATTTTGGAAAGTACTAGGATGTGGTACCCATTAAGATAACAGATTGTGAACTTCAAGACTGTTCATTGTACATATGTGGTGTTCAATAAATGTTTGTTGCAGTTGATTGTATTGAATGTTAAAACAGACATTATGTATGTGACTCCTCTGGTGGGCATATACAAACTAGAATATTTATGTTTAAGTTATTAACATTAGGTGTAAGCCCCACAACAGACACATAACACATAGAAGGTAATGGGAAAATAGGAAAAGAACATATGAAGATAGTGGAAAGCATGGGTGGTGATGAGCAAGAAGGTTATTCCAGGCAAAGCTCAGGGCTGTGAACCGTAGCACCTAAGTATGATAAGTGTTTCCTGAGTTTGCTTGAAAGGAGTCAAGAGGAGACAAAACAACAGACTAAGTCAAAGGAAGCAAATCTCCAAGTCCTTCCCCAAGCAGCACTTACCAGACCATCCAGGGGAGCCCCAGTCCCTGACCTTGTAGATCTCATAGTCCTGGAGAAGAAAATATACAATCCCAAATGAGGAAAATATCAGTGCTAGGGTCCGCCTGTCCCAACTCCACTCTCCAGCTCCTTGATCTACCCCAAAGAGTGCCCTAGAGAGTCTGGAAAAGATAATCTGAGACATAAGGACAAACTTTGTTTAATTTTCTAATAGATAATAAATTTAAGCAATTTAAAATGTCAAGCAATAGGAAAAAGGAGCATAGTACAGAGCCGCCTCCCCACTGCCAACTTCCCTAGAACCACTGACCCCACCACAGGCCCCCAGCATATTCTTATGTTTCTTTCCTTTATGTAAATGTAAGAAATTAATATTAATTTGTACTTTTCTCATATTAAACACAATTCCTCATCTTATTTTTCTCATTAATGCATCTCATCGATCTTCTCATGTCACTGCAAGGAGGAGACCAATGTGGTGTCCCTCTTGTCTCACAGAGCTGCATTGTTTTCTGGTGTATGGATTTAACCCATTCCCTGATTAGGGACAGTTGGGTTGTTTCCATTGCTTTGCTATTACAAATATTAATGCACTGAGTAGCCTTGAGCCTATACATACACATACACATTGCACATATGCAAATATATCTGAAGGATAAATTAGGAGAAATAAGGTTAAAGAGCCAACAAGTATAGACAATTATGATTTTGACCACTTTCCTCAAACTGTTGTCCAAAGGGGTAGTATCTTTTGTCTCTGTTGCCAGAATACAGGAGAATACTTCTTCCCACAGCTGCTTCTCCTCTCTATGCTATGTGACCAAACTTTTGTATTTTGCCAGTTAGATGACAAAAGGAATTTCAGTAGAATTTTAATTTGCACGTGCCTTATGATGAGATTGAGCATCTTTTGATACGTTTCAGGATCATTTCTATTTCCTTTTCTCTGAATTCTTTTTATCTTTTGGCCAATTTACCAAAACTGAGTTGAGTTGTGTGGTTTTTAAAATCTATTTCTAGAAGTTCTTTATATTTTATTTTATTATTTTATTTTTAGTGATGTTGCCCAGGTGGGAGTGCAGTGGTGCGATTACAGCTCACTGCAGCCTTGACCTTCAAGTGATCCTCCCTGCTCAGCCTCTCAGTTAGCTGGGACTAACTATAGGTGCATGCCACTATGCCTGGCTAATTTTTTTGTTATTCTTTTGTAGAGATCAGGGTCTTGCTATGTTGCCAAGATTGGTCTCAAACTCCAGGCTCAAGCAATCTTCCCACCTCTGCCTCCCAAAGTGCTGGGATTACAGCATGAGCCACCATGCCTGGCTGAGTTCTTTATATTTAAGAGAAATTATCCCTTTGTCCATGAAAAACTTTTGCTTCTTTGAAATTTGCAAAATGATCCTTTCTAATTTTTAAGCAATTTTGAAATAATCCTTGTCTTATGTCTCTCATGTCTTCCTTGACTTGCCTAACTGAGTAAGTTTTGCCTTGAGGAAAAAAGCCCATGGTGTTTTTAGAATAGTGAAGTTATGATGTAAAAAAAAAAAAAAAAAAAAAAAAAATGGAGAGAGAGGAAGTCTTGTTATTTTGGCCAGGCCAGTCTTGAACTCTTGGTCTCAAGCAATTCTCCCACCTCAGCCTCCTAAAGTGCTGGGATTACAGGTGTGAGCCACTGTGCCTGACCACAATTTTTTTAAAGACCAGATTTCTGTTATAGATATATGTACAAATTCATATATGTGTATCTGTGTAAGAAAAACCAATTTGGGTTTTCAAGTGGATTACTTTATGGCTATGATCTAGGCCATGAATAAATCTCTTGGTTTTAACATACGCTAACCTAATTTCCTAGTAGTTGTTTTCTTAAATAACTTACTTTTTTAGTTAATGTCTACGAAATAAGTTAAATACACTTACTATTTCAGCAGTATTTCCTGAGCACCACTTGTATATCTAGGGACTGGAGATGTTGCACTGAACAAAATGCAAATGATCCTTATCGGGAGAGACATATAGTAAGTGAAATATATCGTATATTGGGTGGTGATAAGTACTATGGAGGAAAATAGAGCAAGAAACTGGTTCAGGAAGTTCTGGGAAGGGGGGTGATTTACAGTTTAAATAGGGCAATCAAGGAAGGCCTCCCTGAAAAGAAGACACTTGACTGAAGAATATGAGACGCAGAGCCAAGATGATATTTGAGGGAAGAACTCTTCAGGCAGAGACAAAAGCAAGCACCAGTGCCCTGAATGGGGAGGAGTGGAGGGCTGATAATGAAATCACAGATCACGTAGGGCCTTGAGGGATACTCTGAGTCCTTTTCCATTGATCTGAGTGAGATAGAAAGTTCTAGAAGATTTTGAACAAGGCAGCACAGGAGCTGGTTTATGTTTTAGTAAGACCACCCCAGCTGTTATACTGAGAATTGGGGACCAGAGAAGAAGCAGGGCAGACCCCTTAGGAGGCTATAATGGGAATCCAGGGGAGATGCGATGAAATGTACTGTGAATAAAATGACCTTCCCTTTTCAACTCCTGTGATTATCCCAGAACTCAACATGGTTTTCCCTTGAAAAAACATATATAACAAAAATGGAGAAATATTTTTTAAATAATTACTGAAATAGTGAAAGAACAATTAGTTAAAAACTGAACTTTATTCTTTACTATATAACCTGTATATCTTCTTCTGTGCTTACACAAAACTTCTTAAACTCAGCATATTCCCATAGCAACCAGGCAACTATAACAGGTCCCAATGGTATTATATATTATAAAGTATGTGCGTGTTATATGCAATAAGGAGTCTGTGTAAGTCTCATTTGTGTTGCTATAAAGGAATACATGAGACCGGATGATTTACAAAGAAAAGAGGTTCGGTTGGCTCCAGGATCTGCAGGCTATGCAAGAAGCATGACACCTGCTTCTGGTGGGGGCCTCAAGAAACTTCCAATCATAGAAGAAGGTGAAGGGGGAGCATGCATGTCACACGATAAGAGAGGGAGCAAAAGGGAAGAGAGGACTTCCATAAAGTTAGTGTCAGAGGTATAAGCAGATCCCAGGTCTCTGTGGGTCTTAGTCAAGGGTGCTTTTGCTTTTGTTTTTGTTTTGCAGCCTCCATTATGAAATAGCATTCTACTGAATGTGCATCACAATTTCTCATTGTCCTTCTAATAGCAATGAGACTATTTTAAAAAGCAGAAAAGTAGAGAAGATCTGATCTCTGTCTGGGAAAATATGTACACCAATGCACATCAATATTACAATATTACACCAATACAAGACTCTTTTTAACAACCAGATCTCTCACCTGAATTAATAGAACAAGAACTCATTCATTATCCTGTAGAAGACACTGAGTTATTCATGAGGGATCCGCCCCCATGACCCAAACACTTCCCTCCAACATTGGGGATCGCATTTCAACATGAGATTTGGAGGGGACAGACATCCAAACTATATCAGAGTCTAACCTTGGAAGCTGCTGTTTTTCTGTCATTTACTTCTATTAAATTTCTCTTAAAATAAATGGAAAATAGGCCTGTTTCATTTTTGAACCCGATTACCTTCCTGTTTCTTTTCCCTTACCCTCAGGGTTCTGTGGTTAATGGTCTTTTAAAAGTAGGTCTCCTTGTCTCCCCCTCCCTCTCTCATTCCAGAGTGTCTCCTTTTGTCACTGTGTTCAGGATGCTTGCTGTGGGAAAGTCTCGAGGTGAGAGGTTGTTCTGTGGTGTTCTCAGTACTTCAGTAATTCCATAACTTGGGGTGAGATTCATCACAGGCAAACCCCATGCTCTAACACAAAGTAAGAGTCCACTGTAAAAATAAGTCATATTCCTTTTCATGGGTTCATAGTTATTCACTAATAAGAGGCTTTTGCATAAGGCTCTCTGCTATCAATTCCTTCTACGATAATGAGAGGTTCCCCTGTGTGAGTCCCAGGATCACTTTCTCCTACCAGCTTTACCCCCTTTTTGTATCCCATCAACAGGTGGTGTGGTTCAGATGTCTCCGCTAAGGTGGCAGTGCCATTTTTTTTGTTGTTGTTATAAGATAGACTTAATCATTTTTAAAAGATGCATCTTGCATACATGTTTGGGGGGTTGTTTAAGCTTCATAGAATTGTGGTAACCCCAGATCAGGGCAGAATATATGTAGACATTTGAGGTTCTCCAGACTGGTAGAATCAGAGTAATGGATGAAGAGTTCTGGCAAGGCTTTGTAATTTCCAGCTGTCAAGGAGTACCCTGGGGCTGCATGAGCTGCGATTGCCAGTGGTGTTTGTGCCCTAAGCAAAGTGAATGTTTGAGCTAGAGAAAGCCCCAGGGAGCATCTAGTCTGGCTTTCTTCTTGTGAGGTTAGGAACCTCAGGTCCAGAGATGTTAAAGAACTTCCCTGAAGTTAGTGTCAGAGGTGGAAGTAGATTCCAAGTCTCCCTGGTTCTCACTCCCTGAGTGTGTTTGTGTTTTTGTTTTTGTTTTCCAGCTGTCATTATGAAATAGCATTCTACTGAACGTGTATTACAATTTCTCATTTCCCTTCTAAAGAACAGTTTACTGACAATTAGACTATTTTAAAAAGCAGAAAAGTAGAGAGGATCTGATCTCTGTATTTGGTAAAATATCTACACAAAACCACCAATAACACTTTATATAAAATGGTTTAGCCCTGATATAACATGTAGATTCCATGTATAAGTGCTTCCAACAAAAGGGACATTCAAAAACTATTTAATGGCTGATTATTCAGGAGCTCAAAAAGGAAGGGACTGTGAAGTTCAGTGAGGAAAAAAATGCTGCTAGACTGGAAGCAATTAAAAGTAATGAAATTTAGAATAAAATAATTATATTTTCCAAAATCAAGCAAGAGAATAGAGCCTTTCTAAAGTGGTTATATTATTTCTAAGGGAAAGTTATCCAATAGAAAAGGCTGTTTGATTCAGGAAACTTTGAAGAAAATGGACAGTCTCCCAACGAATGAAATAATGTAAAGAATTTGCCATTGGAGGCAATTGAGGAATGGTGATATTTTGAACACACTGTGCCGAAAACTAATTCTACACACACATTTACCTTAAAGGGAATGTTTACGTATGGACTTAACTGTATCAAGGCTTTGTAATGAAGCAAAACAAACAAACAAACAAACAAACAGAAAAACTTCTCTTTAAGTCCTTCCTCTTCTCTGGCCTGACTGGGACCCCGAAACCAAACAGATGCACACATTTTGTTCCAGAGGGAGGAAGTAAATCATTTCAGAAATAGAATACTATGGTGATAACACCTTACATTTTATGCTATATTTTATTATTTACAAAGTGTTTTAATATCTCATTTGATAGTTAGAATAACTGTATTATAATAGTGTTTTTTTCCTAATATTGTTACCCCATTTGCAGATGAAGAAACTAGGAAATCGAGGCTCAGAGAGATAGTGTGACTTGCCTAGAGATCTCATCCCTCCAGGCTGTAGCAGCGCCAAAACTCAACCCAGGTCTTTCAACTCTAAGCCATTCTCAGTGATGCCTCCTCCTCTGTTTAAGAGAGCTTCACTGCCCATAGACCTAGACCTGTGAAGGAGAAATGTCAGGCTCTTCCCAACTCTGTCTTGTGGCATCTTGGAAAAGACCTCTATCTTCCTGTACATACCAGATCCACCCTCCACTTGCTGGGTATGGGCATATTCTTCCACCCTTTAAACCTATGCCTCCAATAAATCTTCAGCTCCAAAATGTCCTCTGCAGATGTTTAGTCTCAGATGTGTAGTCCTTAATACATAATATCGGAACTGCCCACTTTCCTCATTTTCAGAAGTGAGGATGTTTGAACCCTTAGCCTTTACTGACATTCTTGGCTTTTCCTGAGTCTTTTAGAAAGTGATAGAAAAGCTATGGATGCAGCAGAAATTGTTGTCGGGGTGGGATATTCCATGCAGGAGGACTAGAGGGGGCACCTCTTTGTGCCGTGATGTTGCCCTGCACAGACCACACCTGCAGTGAGGGGAGGCCTGTGAAGTGCTGAGATACCTTCCTTACTCTTCTAGAAGAATCATGTCTGCTCCATCCAGCCTGCAGACTTCCTACTAAACTGTTTTTACATTCCCTTTAATATTTGTTATTTATACTCTACCTATTTTTAAGAAGATTTGAGCTAGCTGACATAATTGATATAAAAGTACTTTCAAATGTTAGGGGCATGTAACTGCAAAATAATATTTTTTTTACCATTTATACCATGTATGTCCTCTGCCTGCTATCTCCTTTCCCACTTACTCTTTACACTTTACCTCAGGAATTTTAAAATTTTTTTATGATTGATAGCAACTATAATAATTATGAGTTAGGTCTAGGTGTATGGGCTGTAACTATGTGATGGTTATTAAAATGGACTTTAAAAATTATTATGTAAATATCTGGCTTTTATCTCAGATTTTATTGCTAAAAGCCTTGTTGGTCTGCTTGACACAAGCCTTAGGGTATTTAGAGCTCTCTCCACTAACCATCAGCTATCACCTTTGTGAACTTTACTGTCCCTCCTCCCACAAATAAATGCTACTTTAATCACATAGTGAAAAAGCCAGTTAATTACTAAATTTATGAACTATGTGAACTTTATAAAGCTAAAGAAGTAAAATATGTAAACATGACAGGAAGGGCAGACTTCACTTTCTGATTGAGTCAGCCATACTGGGAGGTCACTGGTGGTTGCTGGAGAGCAGATGCTTAAGTTGAGAGTCGGTGTTTCCATCAGCAATAACTGCTTTACGTCTGCTCATGAGCTTGGATTCTTATTGAGTGCTTACTAGGTGCCAGGCAGTATTGTGGGTGCTAAAGATGCAGTCGTGAACAAAGCAGATGAATCCTTTTTCTTGCAGAGCTTACATGCTAGAGAAGGGACTAATAATAGACAAATTACAACTTACTATGCCTGTGAGAACAGGGAGAGCAGCAAGAGACAATTCAGGGGGACAGGTCCTTGGAAAGTCAAGGTGAAGAGTCAGGATTTTACTTGAAATGTGAGTGGAATCATCGGAGGGTTTTCAAGAGAGGAAGAAATCAATGCTTTATGTTTTCAGAAAGACCTACAGGCTACAAAAAGTCACGGACTCATTTCAGAGCTGGAAAGAGATTTCATTTGAAGTGTGAAATCCTCTTGATTGGTCATTTCTGCCTGCAACCCTGGGTCAAGAAGGGTCTATAAAGGCAAGTACTAACTCACAGGGAAATTATTCTCCTACCAGTTAGCAGTGATGCCACAGACACGAAGGATATTTTTCCTCACAGGTCCATAGCTGACCAGGGATTTGATATAAAATAAGTCAGAGATATGACCAATGATATGAAATAAAAATAAAAAAGAAACAACCAAAAACCTTGATAATCACTTAAAAATGCAGAATAGCAATTCGTTTCCTCTACAATAGGTAGATTAAGGAGGGAAACCCCTGTAGGAATGTGATAAACCTATTTCAGTGCAAAGGAGGGACGATCTGTACTTTGTCTGGATGTACTTGAAGTATTTCACATTTATTTTCACTAGACGGCATCAGTAATAATGGAGACAAGCAGAATGTCTAGAAAATGCCAGGAAAAAAAAAAGTAGTAAGATTAAATTTTCAAGGGAAAATGAAGTTCTTCTGATAGCCGACTTATTTTTTTAAATCCTAAATAAACTGGTTTTATTAGTTCTACTCCCTGGAATTTTGTAAAACTCATTTTGGGAGTTATTTACACCTCACATCGCTAAAGTTGATATGGAGGGCCAATCACCATATAAAGACTTCTTTACCTCTTCAGTAATTCCAACCCACCTAGTATTAAAAGTCTTGTATACTATCCAATTTGTGTGATTTGGTTAAAGTCATATTGAAGAAAAGAATTAAACATTTAGCCTAAGAATTTATAGCAGAATTCAATGAAGACATGGATGATTTACTTGATACTGAAAACTGTTATCTCTTTTAAAATAAAACATTTGATTGAGTTGTTATATACCAGTGGCATTTCCATAAACTGGCCACACACTTTTAATTGCTTTCCTAAGTTTGTAACCTAATGTTTTATGTTTATCCTTCCCACACATGAATGCCGGCAAGTATATAACTAGGAATCTATGCATTGTGTAAAGTCCTCCATAACTCCTGACCCTGAGCTTTTAGGTACCTTTCCAAAAACTTTTTAAAAATCAAGATCTTAGGAAGGGAGATGAGGGGACGGGAAGTTTGGATGTAAAACAAGAAAATGTTATCCCTTGTCTTCAAGTTGGGTGTTGACCACAGTACCTTGTGTAGGACACTGTACCTTTAGGGAAGAAATGGGACTTCACCAAGCCAAAAGCTTGCACAGGTGTCCAGTTTGAACAGTGATTCCACACCACTATGAGAGATTCATGACTAAGTGGTTGAACCGAGGTTAGGATGAAGATTTTCTCTCTTAGGTGCCTGGAAATATTGGATGCACAGAGAATAGTATGGTGTTCGGTAATCTGAGTATTCATATAAATGTTTCAGCATTTGAAAATTCTTAGAAACACACAATAATGGCAAAAATTTTAAGTGTCACATAGTTGATGATGCTAGTTTGCATTGTATAGCTCTTTCCTGTGTATCAAGTGCTTTCATGGATGCTATCTCAGGAGGTCCTCCCACTAAGGAAGGTAGACATGGCAGATGGACAAAGCTGAAGCTCACTGAGGAAAATACTGTTTCATGACACAAAAACAAACCACCACAAAGGTGTACTATACCCTACTAAGTATCTGCCAATTACTACCCCCCGGTGAGCTGGGTTTCAGCTCCTGTTGGCTGGGCCCTGCGTTTCTGGGCTTCTAGCTGAAGGTTTCGGGTATGTGCCACACCCTTTAATCCTCTTCAGAGTGGCAACTATGGAAGAATATCCTTCTTACACTGAAAGGCAGGACACAAAAGAGCAGACCTAATGCCACAGTCACATTTCAAATCTGTTTGTGTCATTACCACTGTTCACACAAACTGTCAGTGGGGCAGAGAAGTATCATCCATTCATGAAAGTTGGAAGAGAGGAGGGAGTGATTATTTGCTGAATAATCATCTCATCTCCCATAGTAGGTTCTGACTCCTAGGCTTGTCAGCTACTCCTAGCTAAAACAAGTGAGTTCATTTTTTGCTGTTTAAAAAATCCTTTTAGACCATTATCACATGGCTCCTTCAAGACAAATGCATGACTATGGAATAATAACTCTTATTCTAATATATAGATGAAAGAAAAAACCTTCACTTCCAATACTTAAGATGCAAACACCGTTTTACCCCCAAAATGTTGAAGTCAGACCAACAGGATGATAAACTGACTACTAATTATTCGCTCTGGCGTAAGATCTGATAAGATTTCCTTCACGTACACTGTCCTTCATGCAGCACTGGCAGAGAGCACCTTTGTAGCTAACAGACAATAATACTCCCAATGGAGATTGTTTAAAAAGGACATAAGTATGTATGTAAACAGGTGCTTGTGCCTTTAGAGCCAGCTTTGTAAATCCATTTAATAATCTCTCAACTGTAAAAAAGGAGGACAATTGACATCCTCTCAGAATGCCAATCCTGAGTCTCCACTAGTGCATTAGAATCACAGGATTCTGTATCAGGAGTTAGAAGAGCATCAACATATTTATGGATTTTATTAATTTAACTGTTGCCTCAAAGTGAGTAATGTAGGATAGATGGAGCATTTGCCCTCCCTGGAGTAATACTGCTTTCTATATACCATATGTGTCCTTCCGAAGTATATAACTGTACAAGATGGTCAGTTTTTCTAGTATATTATTATTAATAGTTGCAGTGGCAATATTAATAGCTAACAGATATTGAGTGTTTTCTTTATGTGTCAGAACTTACCAGCTCTTGAGATGCATTTTCTTATTGAACATTTGTAGTAACTATGAAGTAGGTACTGCTATTATCCCAATTTGTTATATGGGGAAACTGAGGCACAGAATGATTAATCTGTTCAAGGTTTCTAGAATTTGAAAGACATATGTTTCTCATTCCCTATAAACACAAGACAGATTTATTCTCCTAGACTTAAAAAGGTAAGGCACTTTGACAGCAGGTGGAAAGGGAGTTGGGAGTGAGGAATGTTGAGAATCTTGTTTGTGTGAATGTTCTTATGCCTGTTTTTCGTTACTGGTCAAGGAGTTTTGATCTGTTTGTTCTGCTACTAGCTTTGTGCATTATCGGGGTAGCACTTCAAGTCTCTGCCATTTCAGACCCAGAGGGGTGTCATGGTATAACGGCTACAAGCATAGACTCCAGATCCACACTGTCTAGGTTCACATCTCTGCTCTGTCACTTACGAGCTGTGTAACGTGGACAAATTGGTCAATGTCTCTGTACCATTTCACCATGTAAAAAATGAAGATAATCATAGCTCCTACCCGTAGCATTATTATGTGGATTACAGTGAGTTCATATTTGCAAACCACAGAGGATACAAGAAACATCTGTTAAATATCAAATAGGAATCGTGGGTATCCTAGCCCTTTGGTAATAGTAGACTGGGAGTAGAGTCCTGGTTCAGTCTCTGTCACTATAGCCTGCATTACGGCCTCAGGCAACTCAACCTTTCTAGCCTCAGTTTACCCATTTGTAAATTAAGGGTTAGGCCACCTGGTTGTTTGGGTCCCATCTAGCACTGTCTGGAGCTGCTCTGTCTTCCCCTTTAGAGAGTTTAGATGGGGGATTTGGAAGGGGAAGGGGATGCACAGAGAGTGAGACACAACATCTTTTCCTACTTTCTTTTCTGGGAGCTGTAAATTTGTTCCTGTTTATGAATAATATGCTTTAGACTTTAATAAATGCCTAACTGATTAAACTTAGTTCTCTAGAGAAAAATGTCTTGTGGAAAGAGAATTAATCTATGACTTTTAGGTAGAGAAAGGTGTAGATGTTTTGGAAACCTCATCTGGGAATATGCATTCAATAACCCCACAATGTTATTTGTATATTAGAAACACAAATGTTATCACAAGCAATAATGTTTAATGACTACGGTAGAACATTTGTTTCCAGAAGTTGCTCAAAGACCACTCATTTAGAAAAGCACACTGTTAGTAATTGAAGGATGATTTGCTATAGCCAGGGCAAGTCAGGATGATTTAGCCTCACGTGTAAAGCACTGAAGAGGCTGCTCAGCATTTTAAGGTAGGTCTACTGGGTGGCAGTGACAGGGCAGTGCAATTCTGTTCCGCATTGATGTGTTACATCAAAACCTCTCACTGATAATGCTGGGGCTGTGTCAAATCTGAGCCATTAAATATCATAGGAATATCAAGTGTTTTAAAGGTGTGGATTGCAGTTTAGAGTAACATACATATTATTCTAAAATGACTGTTGGAATCACCATGCCCGTTTGGAGTTAAGATATCTTAAAAATCCTAAGATTTTGGGAAAAGTCTGGCCCTCTTTATTTGAGGTAAACTCCTTTCTACTGTACACAAATACTGCTTTACTTCTGTTCCAAGAACTATAGATTCAGAGTTTAAAATATCTTGATCAGAATGTTGACTGAAATGTTCACTGATGGCTTGGTTTTCCTAGCAGATATAAGAAAGTAAAACATGCATAAAAATTCTTGTGAATAGTTGTGAGTGTAGCTTTCTTCTACTGAAGACCTCTCAGTATTGGTTCGCATGATTTGTTGGGGGCTACTTGTGACCTTGTATATTTGCTGCCCCACTGTATTCACAGTCTCTAGCAAATTGCAGACACACAGTAAGTATTTGTAGAATGAATGAATAAATACTGTGCCTTCTATCCAAAAGGATTTGAGTGTGTTATTTGTAACATAAAGAAATAATTAGGGTAATTGTTTGAAATATAACCAGAGTGATTTATGACAGTGTTAATTGTTCATCCTTGTAAGGGACTGGAGCCTTTTGCCTTCACGAAAGCAACCCCCGGAAAGGCACTGGGCTCAGCATCTCCGCCAGATGATGACGTGCCCTTCAGTGTGGCCACAGCTTTTTGCTTAAATCATTACTACCTTTTTACCAGCTCAGTAGGAGTAAATGCATGTGTTACAATGACAGATAATCCTAAATTGAAATTGTGAGTAACTGAATGTATGATTTAGAAGAGTTAATTATGAAGAACAGCTAGAATTTCATATGGCATTTAAACATACTCATTTTTATATTGATTTATAAACTAATGCTTGTTCCATGGTATTGTCTATATTATATGATGTCAAAGCCATTTGCAAAAGATCTACTGAAGTTTGAGCCTTGTATGATCCTTCTGTGGACCCCCCTCCTTGTCTGCTCACTCCCACTCCTCCCAAAAAAAGAAAGAAAAATGTGAGCTACAAATCTAATTTCAGCCTTTCAAGTCCTTTGAACATACTTGAAGTTTTTTATTGGTTGTTTGAACTTTTTATTCATATGTCTTTCTGTCATTGAAGTTAAAAACACAGCAGTATAAGATACAAAAACATTGTGAGAAGAGAGTAAGGAAAATTAAAATTAATCTCCTGAAGTATACACTGCATGCTTGCATGCAAATGAGTAAAATCCAATTTGGATTTTATCTTCCTGTGGGTTAAAGTTTGCTTTGTAGTGCCTCAAGACATTTCAGGTGTAGCTTTTTTAAGCCAAGAGACTTTACAATATGCAGCATTGTTCTCCAGTTGTTTTCCTGTGGAATGTCAACGAATTGCAGTGCTTACGTGCATGGCGGTTTGAGAGAAAACCTTTCCAATCTTCTGTTTCCTGCCCTGTCACTTAGCAAGTGATTTCTTCTCAGCAAGCTCTCCTCCCTGGTCTCCTGCTGTGTTGGGATCATCCTCTGCAATGTCCCTGCACTAAGAGGAGAAGGTGAAAATCAGCCTGCAGGTTCAAATTAATTGCACTTCTCAGTTATGCTATGAGTTAGCCAGTGCTTTAAATAATGACATTCTAAACTTCTAGTTTAAACATAATTGGAAAGAGAAAGTTGACATTAAAGTAATAAGTGAGAGTAAACTTAAGTGAAGGAGAACAGTGTAAAACATTCATATGCAAATACTCAAATACTCTGATAAAATTATTCACAGGCAGTTGACTATTTTATTAAATATGCTTGTTATCAACTTGGGGCACCAATTTTAACACCTTTTTGTTTTCAAAACTTACATGGCTAATTATATTGTTTTAATCTATTGGAACATTACTTTTATTTATGATGGAAGTAGTTTGTAAAATAAAATTTTTTATTCTAATTATAAATGTCATGTTCGTTGCAGAAAACATTAGAAATGGCTCCATTTGAAATTGTGTACTTTGGCAGTTATGATCTGAAAGCTGTTGGATATAAACGATGAGGCTCTGTGTGTTCCTGGAGCTAGCTTCCCATGTTTGAGTTTGTCCTGTCTTCATTTGGAAAAGAAACAGATGCAGTTAGTGGCTCCAGCTGTAGTCTCTGGTGGGGACTCTGTATCCATACTGTAGCGTTTTTCATTCTGTATCTGTAATTCTCTATTTTTTCGATGCCACCCAACTGTAACCAGGACTTAGTTATTTTTGTGTGCCTATTGCCCAGTGCAGCACCTGGCACACAGGCAAATGCCCAGACAATATTTGCTAAAAAAATTAAGGTTTTATGTGAATATTGATGGAAGGTAAACCTGAGAATGAGGCTTCATTCTTTTTTATTTTTTTTACTCTCATATGGCATGTTTCACTATCAATTTAGTCTCTTTTGTGCACAGCTAAAATTGACATTGTGTTTCTGGAAAAAAAATTGTATTAGCATATCTTGTCAAGCTCTAAAAGAGGCAATTCTTAGAACTAATATTTATGTTCAATTATTAATTGCTAAGAATAATAATTTACTTATAAATGCAAGATTGTATTAATTTTATCTGTAATAGAATTCCTATTCATCCTGGAATCATAGCAAATTATTAAATTTGCTTTGTGGATAGTACAAAGTTAAGGAAATCAAATTTGTTTTATGAGGACATTTGACTTAATTAATATTTAAAATGCCTCTTGCTTTCTTAATACCAGACTTTAGATAATTAAAAAAAAAAAAAAAAAAAAAAAAAAGGACCTTTATACAAAGAACTATTCTTCCCGTTTCTCCATTGTCAGTTAATCCTCAGACCAAGACTATGCCCTTAAATTCCTGTTCTGCACCAACTGGCTGAATTACGTTGCATCTTATATAATGCAGCCTAGTAGAGAATAAACTCAGAAATTAGACATTCCTTTGAAACAAATAAATACACATTTGTTGGTAAGCCCTTTTGCCTGTGTCTTCAGAACAATGGATGTTTGTAATCAGGGCTGATCATCAGCTAGTGTACACCTTTATTGCATCATGGCTAGTTTCTGTTCTGATTGGTCAATGCCTGTGCTTAACAGGTTATTAAATATTTTGTCAATTACCCCTGCTTGATTGATAACTCCAAAACTCCAGGGGAACTCCTCTTTATATACTTTCTGAATTACCACAGAAAGATTAACTTCTTCTCCAAATAGTAATTGAATTGTATGTGAAATTCCACATCTTTGTAACCTGGAAATTGGAGATCAGTCAGTGCTCTATGAGTCATCCCTGACTCCTCCCTTTCTGCCCCACTTCATTTCTAACTCACCAGTAGATCTCACTTGTTCATCCTCCAAAGCATTTTCAGACTCTGATCCCCTTTTCACTGCATTCACTCAGTTCCCATACCCAAGTCATATTGTCTCTCTTCTGGACAGTAATAAGCTTTTGTTGGGCCCCCTGCTTCCAACCTTGCCTCTTGTAGTGAACTCTCCAAATAGAAGCCAGAGTGATACCTTTATATTTAAAAAAAAAAAAAAAAAAAAAAAAAAAAAAAGCCCATACCAGATCATATCTTAAAGGCCACAAACCCTTCTTCCTGTCTGTGTCTCAGCCTCTACCTCTCTCTCCTGGGTTCTATGTCAGCTGCAGCTATCCTGGCCTCCAGCACATTCCAGCCTAGCATACTCCTTATGGGAATGCAAGCTCCCTGCTAATAGGAAGGTTTTTTGCTTTGTTTCTCTCCTGTATCTTCAGCCCCAAGAGTTATATACCTGACACACAGTAGTTGCTCAATACATAGTAGTTGAAATGAATGAATAAATCATTGCATAATGTTTAAAGCTAGGAAGCTGAGTGTGTATTTTTTCTTTTTGTTCTTCTTATCCAATGGTATTCTTGTACATGAAACATACCATAACAAAAGCAATATAAGTCATTTTTATTTTCTCCTTTAAAAACTTATAATTAAAAGCAGACAAGAAGTCAGGCACAGTGGCTTGTGCTTGTAATCTCAGCTACTCAGGAAGCTGAGGCAGGAGGATCACTTGAGGCCAGGGGTTTGTGACCAGCCTGAGCAACACAGTGAGATGCCATCTCTAAAAATAAATAAATACATAATTAGTAAGGCATGGTGGTGAGTGCCTATAGTCTCAGGTACTTGGGAGGTTGAGGTGGGAGGATCCCTTGAGCCGAAGAATTGAAGGCTACAGCGATCTATGATTGTGTCACTGCACTCCATCCAGAGTGAGATGCCATCTCTGAAAAAATTTAAATTTAAATTTAAAAAAAGCAGACAACACTGAAAAAGGATACCAACCATTTTTAAGCAGAATTAAGCCTAATAAGTATTAAATCATTAAAAAGAAAGAAGATCAGTACTTGAAACAACTATTTAATGTTACCAAAGGATGTATACATGAATGCTGTCTAAATGGAAAGACACAAACGTTTTACATCATCCTTTTCAGATTAATATATATTTTAATAGAATGCAATCAGATTTCCAATGGAAACAATTTTTAAAATTTTTTGTTTGTTGTTTGTTAACATAGGGTCTTGCTCTGTCACTCAGGCTGGAGTACAGTGGCACGATCATGGCTTAGTGCAGCCTCAACCTTCCAAACTCAAGGGATCCTCCCACATTAGCCTGCTGGGTAGCTGCAACTACAGGCACACACCACCACACCCAGCTTATTTTTCAATTTTTTTGTAGAGTTGGGTCTCCTTGTGTTGGCTAAGCTGGTTGCAAATTCCAGGGCCCAAGCAATCCTCCCGCCTTGGCCTCCCAAAATGCTGGGATTATAGCCATGAGCCACCACACCCAGCCTGTGTATTGCGTTGACTGACTGTTTTATTTTAAACTGGTCTGCCCTCATAAGAAGAACCTAAAGTGTTCTCACACTGGTCTACATCAAATCTCCTTGTTTTGCTTTGCTAGAACACTCACAACTTTCTAAAATTAACTCATTCATTTTGTTGTTGTTGTTGCTGCTGCTGCTGCTGCTGGTGATGGTGATGGTGATGGTGGTATTTATGTTTTTATTGTCTGTCTCATGTTTCTAGAATATGAGCTCCATGAGGAAAAAGACTTGTTCTGTTTTGTTCATGCCTATATTCTCATCATGAAAAGAATGCTTAGCACATATTGGGTACCATTAACTATGTGTGGAATTAATGAAAAAGGAAATATTCAGGCTGGGCTTAGTGACTCATGCCTATAATTCCAGCCTTTTGGGAGTCCGAGGCAGGAGGATTGCTTGAGCCCAGGAGTTTGAGACCAGCATGGGCAACATAGCAAAACCTCATCTCTGCAAAAAAATTTTAAGTTAACCAGGCATGGTGGCATGCTCCTATAGTCCCAGCTACTTGGGAGGCTGAGGTGAGAGGATCAGTTGAGCTTGGTCAAGGCTGCAGTGAGCATGATTATGCCATTGCACTCCCACCTGGGTGACAGAGCAAGACTTTGTCTTTAAAAATAAAAAAGGAAATGTTAACAAAAAGAAAGAAAAAAAGAAAGAAGTGTTCAAAACTTGCCCCAATAATTTTTACCAAAAAAAAAAAAAAAAAAGAAAGAAAGAATACTAATAAGAAAAGACATTTCCTGGATAACAAGAGGCACTCTAATGAAAATACTATGATAATGACATAAATAGATGAGTATTAAAGAGTCCAGGCTCTTATATATTTTGGAATGTAATATAGGACAAAGGTATCACTTCAAATTATCAGAGAAAGAGTGATCTATAATAATTGATTTTTACCAAATCCTGGCATAATTGTCTGTCCTCCTTGAACAAAGAAAATGTCATGCCATATTTACAAAATAAATTCCAGATAGTAAAGCCAAGAAGTAACAATTTGTTTTTAAAAAAAAAAAAAAAAACAGTAGGAGAAAAATGAAGTTATTGTTTGTATAAAATCAAGATCAGGGTCTTCTTCTTTAAACAAGACAAGAAAGCCAAAAGAAAAAGAGTAATTTGGGGCAGAGCCAAGATGGCTGACTATGAAGCAGTGGCGATCCGAGGCTCCCATCAAAAAGAACTAAAACAGCTTGTGAATCCTGCACTGACAACTGAGGTATCCAGGTTCTGTCATGCGGACAGACTAGGCAGCCGGCATGATCCACAGAGAGGAAGGAAGAGCGGTATAGTGTGGCGGCCCACCTGAGAGCCACACAGGGCAGGGGACCCCTCACCCCCTAGTCAAGGGAGGCAGTAAGTGAGTGTGCTACCCAGCCTGGGAAACTGTACTTTTTCCACGGAACTGTGCAACCCACGAATTGGAAGATCCCACTCATGAGCCCACACCACCGGAGCCTAGGGTCCCAACCATGGAGCTGCTCAGATTTTCAACAATCACTAAGCTAGAATCTGCTTAAGCCTGCCAAGCTCCTGGTGGGAGGGCTGGCCATCACCACAGCTGCAGCTACCTGCTGTCTAAACCCTCAGAGCTCCTTCAGGGAGGAGCAGCAGCCAACACTGGGACTGCTAGCTGCCTAACACACTAAGCTCCCAGGGCGAGATAAGGGCAGCAGCCATCTCTATAGCTCTAGAGGCTGTGCTCTTCCCCTGCTGAAGCCGGGGAAGCTGGATGGCTTGGTCCCAAGAGGGATTCCCCACAGCCCAACACACCAGCTGTGGCAGACTGTGGCCAGAGTACCTCTTCAGACCTGACCCTGACTCATCTTTTCTCACAGGAATGGGGCATCCCTGCAGGAACTCCAACAACTCCAGCCAGGGGGCTCAGGGGCAGAACTCTGATCTCTCTGGGCCTCAGACCTAGGGGGAGGGGTGGCCATAGTCTCCACAGACCAGCAGACTTAGTCTTTCCTCCTGCTAGTTCTGAGGAATCCAGGCAGCCCAGATGAGTGGGTTTCCCTCCAGCTTGGCACACCCCCTCCACCAAGGGACAACCAAAGTGCTTCATTAAATGGGTCCTGCTCCCCGTGCCACCCAACTGGGTGAGACCTTCTAACAGGGATTGTCAGACACCCTATATAGAAGTGTTTCTATTGGCATCAGGTTGGTGCCCCTTGAGGTCAGAGATCCCAGAGAAAGGAGCAGGTACCCATCTTTGCCGTTCTCCAGCCTTCTCAAGTTCACTCCAGGCACGAGAGTGAAACAGATAAATAGGGCCTGAAGTAAATACCCAGCAAACGGCAGCAGCCATACAGAAGAGAGACCTGACCATTGAAAGAAAAAATAAACAAACAGAAAGCAACAGCAGCATCAACAAAAATGTTCGCGGAAAAACCTCCTCCAAGAGTCAGCAGCCTCAAAGATTGACACTAGACAAACTCATGAAGATAAGAAAGAATCAACAAAAATATGCTGAAAACCCAAAAGGCCAGAGTGCCTCTACTCCTTCAGATGATTGCAACGCCTCTCCAGCAAGGGCGCAGAACTGGACAGAAGATGAGATGTATGAAGTAGGCTTCAGAAGGTGGGTAATAATAAACCTGTGCTAAAGGAGGTTGTGCTAAAGGAGCATGTACTAACTCAATGCAAAGAAGCTAAGAACCTTGATAAAAACCTTACAGGAGCTGCTAACTAGAATAACCAGTTTAGACAGGAACATAAATGACCTGATGGAGATGAAAAACACAGAATGAGACCTTTGTGAAGCATACACAAGTATCAATAGCCAAACTGATCAAGCAGTAAAAAGACAGAACCTACAATTGATTGGAGTACCTGAAAGAGACAGGGAGAATGGAACCAAGTTGGAAAACACACTTCAGGATATTATCTAGGAGAACTTCTCCAACCTAGCAAGACAGGCCAGCATTCAAATTCAGGAAATACAGAGAATACCATAAAGATACCAACCCCAAGACACACAATCAACAGATTCTCCAAGGTCAAAATGAAGGAAAAAATGTTAAGGGCCACCAGAGAGAAAGGACAGGTCACCTACAAAGGGAAGCCCATCAGACTAACAGCTGATCTCTCAGCAGAAACCCTGCAAGCCAGAAGAGAGTGGGGGCCAATATTCAACGTTCTTAAGGAAAAGAATTTTCAACCAGAATTTCATATCCAGCCAAACTAAGCTTCATAAATGAAGGAGAAGTAAAATCATTTTCAGACAAGCAAATGCTGAGGGATTTTGTCACCACCAGGCCTGCCTTGCAAGAGCTGCTGAAGGAAGCACTAAATATGGAACAGAAAAACTGGTACTAGCCACTGCGAAAAACACACCAAAATATAAAGACCAATGACATTGTGAAGAAACTGCATCAACTAGTGTGCAAAATAACCAGATAGCATCATGATGACAGGATCAAATTCACATGTAACAATATTAACCTTAAATGTAAATGGGCTTCATGCCCCAATTAAAAGACACACTGGTAAACTGGATAAAGAATCAAAACCCATTGGTGTGCTGTATTCAGGAGACCCATCTCATGTGCAAAGACACATATAGGGCCAAAATAAAGGGAGCAAAATTTACCAAGCAAATGGAAAAAAAAAAAAAAAAAAAAAAGACAGTGGTTGCAGTCCTGGTCTCTTGACAAAACAGACTTTAAACCAACAGAGATAAAAAAAGACAAGGGCATTACATAATGATAAATGGTACAATTGAAAAAGAACAACTAACTATCTGAAATATTTATGTACCCAATACAGGAGCACCTAGATTCATAAAACAAGTTCTTAGAGACCTACAAAGAGTTTTAGACTCCCACAAAATGATAGTGGGAGACTTTAACACCCCACTGTCAATATTAGATTAATGAGACAGAAAATTAATAAGGATATTCAGAACCTGAACTCAGCTCTGAATCAAGTGGACCTTATAGACAGCCACAGAACTCTCCACCCCAAATCCACAGATTATACATTCTTTTCAGTCCCACATGGCACTTATTATTCAGAAAACAACCAAATAATTAGAAATAAATCACTCCTCAGCAAGTGCAAAAGAACTGAAATCATAACAAAACATTCTCTCAGACCACAGTACAATCCAATTAGAGCTCAGGATTAAGAAACTCACTCAAAACCACACAACTACATGGGAATTGAACAGCCTGCCCCTGAATGACTCCTGGGTAAATAATGAAATTAAGGCAGAAATCAAGAAGTTCTTTGAAACCGATGAGAACAAAGAGACAATGTACCAGAATCTCTGGGATTCAGCTGAAGAAGTGTTAAGAGGGAAACTTATCACACTAAACGCTTACATGAGAAAGCTAGAAAGAGCTCAAATCGACACCCAAATATCACAATTAAAAGAACTAGAGAAGCAAGAGCAAACAAATCCAAAACCTAGCAGAAGACAAGAAATAACTAAGATCAGAGGAGAACTGAAGGAGATAAAGACACAAAAAAAAACCCTTCAAAACATGAATGAATCCAGGAGCTGGTTTTTTTTTGAAAAAATTAACAAAATAGAGCAGTGGCTAGATTAATAAAGAAGAAAAGAGAGAAGAATCAAATAGACACAATAACAAATGATAAATGGGATATCACCACTGACCCCAGAGAAATACAAACTACCATCAGAGAATACTGTAAACACCTCTACACAAATAAACCAGAAAATCTTGAAGAAATGGATAAACTCACAACACATACACTTTCCCAAGATTAAACCAGGAAGAAGTTGAATCTCTGAATAGACGAATAACAAGTTCTGAAATTGGGGCAGTAATTCATAGGCTACAAACCAAAAAAAAAACCCAGGACCAGATGGATTCACAGCTGAATTCTACCAGAGTTACAGAGAGGAACTGGTACTATTCCTTCTGAAACTATTCCAATCGAAAAGGAGGAACTCCTCCCTAACACTTTTTATGAGGCCAGCATCATCCTGATACCAAAACCAGGTGGAAACACACACAAAAAAGAAAACTTCAGGCCAACATCCTTGATGAACATTGATACAAAAATCCTCAATAAAATACTGACAAACCAAATCCAGCAGCACATCAAAAAGCTTCATCCCCAGGATGCAAGGCTGCTTCAACATATGCAAATCAATAAACGTAATCCATCACATAAACAGAAACAATGACAAAAACCACATGATTATCTCAATAGATGCAGAAAAGGCCTTTGATAAAATTCAACATCCCTTCCTTTTAAAAACTCTCAATAAACTAGGTATTGATGGAACTATCTCCAAATAGTAAGAGCTATTTATGACAAACCCATAGCCAATATCATACTCAATGGGCAAAAGCTGGAAGCATTCCCTTTGAAAACTGTCACAAGACCGGGATGCCCTCTGTCAACATTCCTATTCAACATAGTATTGGAAGTTCTGGCCAGGGCAATCCGGCAAGACAAAGAAGAAATAAAGGGTATTCAGATAGGAAAAGGGGAAGTCAAATTGCCTCTGTTTGCAGATGACATTATTCTATATTTAGAAAACCCTGTCGTATCAGCCCAAAAACTTTTTAAGTTGATGAGGAACTTCAACAAAGTCTCAGCATACAAAATCAATGTGCAGAAATCACAAGCATCCCTATGTACCAACAGTAGACAAACAGAGAGCCAAATGATGAATGAACTGTTATTCACAATTGCCATAAAGAGAATAAAATACCTAGGAATACAGTTAACAAGGGATGTGAAGGGCCTCTTCAAGGAGAATTACAAACCACCGCTCAAGAAAATAAGAGAGGACACAAACAAATGGAAAAACATTCCATGCTTACGGATAAGAAGAATCATTATCGTGAAAATGGCCATGCCCCCCCAAAGTAATTTATAGATTGAAAGCTATCCCCATCAAGCTATCATTGACATTCTTCACAGAATTAGAAAAAAAAAAACTACTTTAAATTTTATATAAAACCAAAAAAGAACCCGTATAGCCACGACATACCTGACTTCAAGCTATACTACAAAGCTATAGTAACCAAAAAAAGAAAAAGAAAAAGAAAAAAAAGGCATGGTACTGGCACCAAACAGACATATAGACCAATGGAATGGAACAGAGACCTCAGAAACAATGTCACACATCTATAACCATCTGATCTTCGACAAATCTGACAAAAACAAACTATGGGGAAAGGATTCCCTGTTTAATACATGGTGCTGGGAAAACTGGCTAGCCATATGCAGAAAACTGAAACTGGACCCCTTCCTTACACCTTATACAAAAATTAACTCAAAATGAATTAAAGAACTAAATATAAAGCCCCAAATCATAAAAACGCTAGAAAAAAATCCCAAGTATTACCATTCAGGACTTAGGCATGGGCAAAGATTTCATGACAAAAATGCCAAAAGCAATTGCAACTAAAGCTAAAATTGACAAATGGGATCAAATTAAACTAAAGAGCTTCTGCACAGCAAAAGAGTGAACAGAGTGAACAGAATAAATAGGCAACAGAATGAGAGAACATTTTTGCATCTATCCATCTGACAAAGGTCTAATACCCAGAATCTACAAGGAACTTAAACAGATTTACAAGGAAAAGACAAACAACCCCATCAAAAAGTGGGCAAAGGGTGTGAACAGAAATTTCTCAAAAGACATTTATGCCGCCAACAGACTTGAAAAAAAGTTCGACATCACTGATCATTAGAGAATTGCAAATCAAAACCATAGTGAGACCATCTCATGCCAGTCAGAATGGCAATTATTAAAAAGTCAGGAAACAATAGATGCTGGTGAGGCTGAGGAGAAATAGGAATGCTTTTACACTGTTAGTGGGAATGTGAATTAGTTCAATCATTGTGGAAGACAGTGTGGTGATTCCTCAAGGATCTAGAACCAGAAATACTATTTGACCCAGCAGTCCGATTACTGCATATATACCCAAAGGAATATAAATAATTCTACTATAAAGACACATGCACATGTATGTTTATTGCAGCACCATTTACAGTAGCAAAGACATGGAACCAATCCAAATGCCCATCAATGATAGACCAGATAAAGAAAATGTGGTACATATTAACCATGGAATACTATGTAACCATAAAAAGGAATGAGATCATGTCCTTTACAGGGACATGGATGAAGCTGGAAGCCATCATCCTCAGCAAACTAACACATAAACAGAAAACCAATCATGTTCTGACTCACAAGTGAGAATTTAACAATGTGAACACGTGGACACAGCAAGGGAAATATCACACACGGGCCTGTTGGGGAGTCAGGGGGTGAGGGGAGGGAGAGTATCAGGACAAATAGCTAATGCATGCAGGGCTTAAAACCTAGATGACGGGCAGATAGGTGCAGCAAACCACCGCGGCACAAGTATACCTACATTAACAAACCTGCATGTTCTGCACATGTATACTGGAACATAAAGTAAAATAAAAAAGAATAAGAATATTTTACTAAATAAAAATTTAAATTTCTCTGTGGAAAAAAGTGCATACATATTTCACTTTTATACACACACACACATACACACACGGGTCAACTTGATCACATACAAAAATACTTCTATAAACTGATTGATAAAAAACCAAGAATCCAATATTAAAATTAGTACCAGCTATGAAAAGTGAAATTTGAAACAGTAGAAGAAATGTAAATGGCCAGAAAGCATATGAAAAGAAGCCCAAGAATGTTTTATCAAGTGTAGCTTTGGCAACATGTAAACAACTGGTAACAACCAATGCTAGAAGACATATGAAGAAAGTGACATTCTTTTTCATCACTGGTGGGAAATGAAAAGTACTCTGTCAGCATTTATTTATTTATTTATTTATTTATTTATTTATTTACTTACTTACTTACTTTTTTTTTTTTTTTTTTTTGAGACGGAGTCTCGCTGTGCTGCCCAGGCTGGAGTGCAGTGGCCGGATCTCAGCTCACTGCAAGCTCCGCCTCCTGGGTTTACGCCATTCTCCTCCCTCAGCCTCCTGAGTAGCTGGGACTACAGGCGCCCGCCACGTCGCCCGGCTAGTTTTTTGTATTTTTTAGTAGAGACGGGGTTTCACCGTGTTAGCCAGGAAGCATTTATTAAATTGTAAAATATGCATACCATTTGCCAAGCAATTCTATATGGGGAATCCATCCAACAGAAATGAGAGCATCTGTATGTAGAGAGACGTGTGCAAGGATATTTGCTTAAGTATTGTTTGTAAGGGAAAAGAAATTGGAAACTACTTAAAGGTTCATCAGTGGGAGAACAGTCAGATAAATTATGGTACTTCTATGAAACGTTATACAATTTTAAAACAATCGTTACAGGCTGGGCGCGGTGGCTCACTCGTGTAATCCCAGCACTTTGGGAGGCCAAGGCAGGTGGATCACCTGAGGTCAGGAATTCGAGACCAGCCTGATCAACATGATGACACCCTGTCTCTACTGAAAATACAAACATTAGCTGGGTGTGTTGGCGCATGCCTGTAATTCTAGCTACTCGGGAGGCTGAGGCAGGAGAATCGCTTGAACCCAGTGAGCCAAGGCTGGGCCGTTGCACTACAGCCTGGGCAACAGAGCAAGACTCTGTCTCAAACAAAAAAATCGTTACATGTATTTCTTGATTTGAAGGACTATCTAGTATATATTGTTAAGTGCCAAAAAAGTTTCAAGGGTAATGTTTATTGTAAAATCCATTCAAAAAAAATCAGTGGTATACATGTTTACACATAAGGATGGGTGTATTTCATAAACAAAAAATATTGAAAAGGGACATATCAAATCATTAACAATTGCCATATCATCAGAAGTGAAAGAATGAGATTCTGAAGAGATTATAATATCTATTCTCTATCACTTTATTGTTTAACTTGGTAAAACAAACATGTTCCTTTTAAAACTAAAACAAATCTAAAGATTGTTCACAGATAAATGTAAATATACAGTATAGGACTCTGGTAGTTTGACTTTGAGCATGTATAAATACCATACAGTATAGGAAAGGAGACCCAACATTATCGTATTTGGTCAGAGAAATCATTATAGGAAAAAAACAGCAAGCCTCACTTAACAAAATGTATTGATACACTTCTATAAATCTACTTACAGGTTGGAGGTTTGGAATTTGCATTTCTTTTTTCAACTCAATTAAAACTTAGTTATTCTAAGAAATAGTTACTATGAAACCAAATTATGAAATAAACCGTCTTAGACAAAAGAAAACAATGCTTCACCATTTAATATGTTGTAATCTTCCTGTTTTACTCTTTACAACTGCCCAGTATAAAAGTGAAGACCTTACTATGCTGGCCTAACTGACTGAATAGCCCACTGTCTTATTTTAAAGTTGAAGTTTTTTCAACATGCTTGTAATATATACATTTGATACAAAGATTGTTTCTCATTTTTCTCTTTTATTTCAGAACGCTTTACCCTGTACAGCTCTAAAAACCTTAGACAAGCGTGGAATAAGTAAGTCTTTATACAGATTGTGCTCATTCTCTTTCTTTCTCTTTTAATGTTTACAACTCTTCTTATATGTTTTTCATGACATTGTTCATTCATCCTGCTACGTATTTATTCATTCATTTAACCATTAAACTGCTGTGAAACCTTAACTGTGTGCTAGCTACCGTGTTCAGCCTGAGCTGACACTGTATGAATTTTGAGTTCCTAGAGAGATGTGGCATTGCTTCAGAACTGTAAATCCTAAAATTCCTTGTGGTCAGTCTTCTTGCAGCTAAATTCCAAGAAATATTTTTGTATTAGCAAAAAAGTATTTAGAAAATGCAATATAGTGACTGACTTTCTAATATAAATGATGTTGGTGACAACTTTTGTGCTAAAGTTGATCTTTCAGATTTTTTCACTTTGCCTATTTTTCCCTTAAGCCTTATTGGGAAGCTAAATGCATTTATGTCTTGAAGTATGTGTTCTCCATTTATTTCATGTCTGTTCTCTCATCTGACCTTAGTTAGTTTTTTATTTATGGTTTTTGAAATTTCATAAAATCTGAAGATCTGGATTTTGTAGTTATTCAGGAGACACTTATTGCAAGCCAATGTGTTAGAAAATCATTGGAAGTTGGAAACAGTAATTTAGTCATTCCCGTTTACTTGTGGGTGTCACATTTCAAGGATTATGCTGGAGAAAAGACAACTGGAACTGGTTTGATTAAATAAACTGCAATTTGTCATACAATTTTGTCTACTTGGAATTTAGTGTTATACTCACATTTTTCACTGTTATCACATGTTTAATTTTGGATACTCCCAGTTATGAAAAAAATAAGAAAAACTTTTTCATATTAAAATGCTGCTAATCCGTGCTCTCAGTGGATACAGTGGACAGCTAATGGCAAGGAACTCATGAAATGAATAATTAAATTCTGTGGTAGTTTAGGGATTTGGCCATTTATTTTTATTAAATTTGTAACTCAAAGAACACATAGGTATAATCATTTTTGTCTAACATGGGGCTTTGCATGTGCCATTTGAAGAGCCAGTTCTTACTCTCAAGGCTCCCCTGGGAAGCGTTCCCTCTCCTGGGAGCTTTCTGTGCATACTCCTCTTCTCTACCTCCCCATTTCCTGATCACTGGTCTAACATATTTTAATTACGTGCTTTTATACGCCAAGTAATATATACAGTATACAGTTCCTACCTTAATTAAATGATCAAACACATTCCTGTCTCATAGGAATGCGACATCATTCCTTCCAACCAGATAACCACTTTATGAAACAATTCTTGATAAAGCCATTGAATCTGTAAACCTATATTTAAAGTAACAGGAAAATTTGAAACTATCAGACGTAGCATAGCAGCATTTCTGGAGAACAGGTAATTAGAATTGCAGAATTTATCATTAGAATTAATTCAAAGGCATTTAATAAACTGAGTCTCACCATTAGATTACTTTTTAAATATTTTAAGGAAAATGATAAAAGCTGAGCTTGAGGTAAGATTTTAAAATTATGAACATGGCTTGTTTAGAACCTTGCTATTTTTAAGTCCTTGTAAGTCTTGCCTTAAGGGTTTATTTCAGAGACACTAAGTAACAAAATCATTACTAAAAATATTAAAATGCTACTTTCTGGTATTCCAATATTAAGTGCTGAATCTTTAGAGCCAAGCCGTAGCCTCTAGCCAATTCAGACCAACGCAATTTAAAGAGAACTAAGATGCAGAGATGTTAATTATATTATTGATTTTTCCTCCAAATGGTCCTTGCAACCATCACCAACATTTCAGCCTCTTTCACTTAAGGAGTGAGATCAGAATTTGAAAGAACTACATTAAAAGACTATTACATAAGTGATGGTTTTCTCCATTGCCAACTAATTTGCTTGTCTATAGCACAATTACGAAACTGAAGCAACTGTTAAATTCTCTTGTACGATGGTAATAGGTTTAAAATAAATTGAACTAATTTGCAAGAACTAATTTGAATTCAGTTTAAATGGGTTAATATAAGATAGGTGGGTTAATATAAAGAAGTAGGTCACTGTTCAAAATTAAGTAACAATGCTTTTAAAATATATATATTAACCTAGGTATTAAAGCTAGTGGATATGTTAACCTGCCTAAGAGAGTAGAAATTTCTTGAGAAATGAATCCTTAAGTTTATTTGAATAGCTATAACAAAAGATCCAGTTTATTTTGAGGCCAACTCTAGGTAACACATAGGCAGTTCCCTGCTGAGTTCATTTATATCAGCAACCATGGACATAATTTCATCCTTTGAAAGATTCTTTTATTGTTCTGTGAAAACAAAGCAGTGATGGGGGGAAATATCATAAGATCCAACAGATATCCAAATTCAAAAGATTAATAGAAAGAAGAAATCTTAATTACGTGATTGAGAATAATAAATGTATATTAATAAAGAAAAAAAGTCCTTTTATTCCCTCGTAATGGAAGTGCATAATCCATGTGGGCTCTTCCTCCATAAAGGGGATTGTGGATTAAAGGGAGACAAATCTTAGTTTTGTAAAAACATGTACTGTTTTCTGATTACCTTCAAGACAATCCATTTTATTTCGTTGCAGTTATATTCTCCCTATTTCTCTTCCAAATCTCTCTATTATAGTTGTCTGACATTGGCGTGTATGTGCAATCAACCAAGAATTTTAGCCACTTAAAAGATCTTTTATTATTTTGGCTGGAGAAGAAGCCTTAGTATATCCTCTCCAGCATAGTTAAGGGGAAGATTCCAGGAACACATTTGCTTGTTTTGGAACTTTTAAACAGCTGAACGATTTCAGAGGTTTGAAAGTATCAAAAAGAGAACTAAGGAAAAACCACTAAGTCACAGAAGACAGATCTGGAAAAGGCCACTTGTGGCTGGTAACAAGAAGCACGTCTACAGACTTGCGTAGGCACAGGTTAACCTTTTCCTGCTTGTTCCCACACATGCTATGGTTCTGCTTATAATCCTCTGTTAGTTAAGTAAAACTGGATTTTTCCTAAGAATTTGTAAGAATTGATATTTTAAATTGTGTAGTCAATACAGAGACATTTAAACAAAGCTACCTTTCTGGGAACACAAAAATAGAGAAGAAAAATCTTACCTGCTACAATTGAATGTTCCAGTGGAGTCACAAACCTGAATTTAAAAGATTTAGAAATGTTTCCTAACTTTGTGTTCTTGAACTTTCCTTGAGTATTTTATCTGATTTGATGTTTAACTTCCAAGACATATTTTAAAGGTGACTTGCTAGATAGTGGAGTTACATATGCATAAAACATAATGTATTTAAAATAATATTCAGAGGAATAACATAACTTTCACTCTATATTTATGTTGGTGGTGCTCTATTGTATTTTTCTTGTCATTGTAGATGATATGTCCCATTAAGATTTCAGTCAGAGACTTCACACGAAACTGAAAGACCCTGTTTTCCATTCTCCCTAATGTTCTAAGTTGGTCTAGAATTTTCTAACATAATAATATATTGCAAAGTAAGCTAGAGTTTTAAATGTCTTTCCCTATTTAGAAATGTGAGAGGAAGGTAAGAACACTGTTATTGCACTAGGAGGAGCAGTTGAGTTGAGTGAGATCTGAAATCATCTTTCCTCACTTTCACATTTTTTTCATTGTTGATCATTTTTGTTATAACTCTATTTACTTCAAAGTAACAATTTTAATTTATTTAGTGCCTGGAGACTTCTTCTCATAATATTTTCAAAGAAATTATTCTATACATCACTAATTCACTGTTTTGGGGTTGGGTTTATTGGGCTGATAAGCTCTAAAGCAGACACTAAAGCAGACATTTTGGAATTCCAGTGTTTTAACTCAAAGGATGAGCTGCAGCTGTCCACTGCCCAGCTCTATGGATTTGAGTTCAGCATTAGAACACTGCATGAGGCGTAGTTCTTCACCACATGCCATACCCTTGAAAATGTACTGTTTTCAATACACAGACAGTCCAATCCAAGCAGGTCTCTTGTCCTGACTCTTCACAGCCATACATAGTATTGTTTCAAGGCCCCAAAGGCTCACCTGCTTGCTTGGAAGTTGCAGTTCATAGCAATTTCTGGAGACATTTGTTTTCATGAGAATAAATCATTAGTTCAGTTACTGAAAGCATTACATAGATATGATGTTTATCAAGACCCCCTAAACCCTTTGCCATCTAACAGAGAGCAGCTCTTCTAGGAAATTGCAGATAGGATTCTTGAAAGGAAAAAGAGGAGGACCTAAAATAGGAAATGCTTCCCAGGCCCTGGTGGGAGTCCTAGAGAGCCTTAGAAAAGACAATAAAGATCTGTCCAAATATTCAGGTTGCAAGCAGGTGCCAGGAGGACAAAGAGAAAACTATCTGAGTGGAAGATGGTAAATTTGCCAAAGGCCTAGCTCTGATCACTAGCAGTGGCAACAGTATAAATGTGAAAGCATATGAAACAGACATAGTCAAAGGCCTGACATGCAACTCATCTCCACAGTTATAGTTGTGGTGGAACTAACAGTTAGACAGCCTTTTGCAATGTATATTGTCACATCCCCACATAGCTTATGGCAGTCTTTTGAGGTAGTCAGGACAGATATTATCATCTTCATTTTATAGCCTAAAATTAAAAACAGGCTCATGAGGTCAAATGATCAGCACAATTGAAAATAACAACTAGGAATGTATGTACTCCAGTGAATCTTATGAAGGGAATATTATCAATTTTAAAACCCCATATTCATGGGAGCTTATCAATACCAATTTTATTTTGTTCTCACTGCAGCCATGAGTGGAGATGTCTCTTCTGGGACCTGATGCCATTCCCAATCTAGATTTCATGCAGCCAAGAGAGCTGAGACAGAACAAAAACATGACTTCTCTGTCCTGGGGAAAACAGTGTTTGCAGCTGGCTGACTGCCCGCACCACCAACTTGGGCCTCTCCTGCCCACTGCTGGGTAGTGCACCATGGGAAAAAGGCTGGCTTTGTGACAGTCTAAGTGCCAGAGATGACAGGCCTGTCTACTACCCACTCACACCCCACCAGTGAGGTTTGTCACCTCTTCCACACAGCTCCCACTGCCCCCAGGAGGTTAACCCCTACCATTTTGTATCAGTGCCAGATTTCTTATCCATGTCTCTTTTTGTTTGTAGCAAAGAATTCAGTGTCATTAATAACCCCTGGTGATGGCCAAGGGCAGGCCCCATGCTGTTTAGTATCTGTTGGACACGCGTTTTTTGTTCGCCTTCTGATAGAAAATACCCATCTTCTCTCTTACTAATTGGCAGTATGTGCCAGGCTTGGGAGTTGGCAACAGCCATTGCTTTTCATCCTTTTAGATTATGTGTTGGACTCCTCATCCAAAAAGTACGTGCTTATGGTGCGGCTAATATCTTCCTCCTGCCATCCAGCTCATTAAGGAATAAAACCCAACCCTACTTCTGAAGTGGCACAGAGCTTCTAGAGGCAGCTGGGCTGCTCATTTCCCTGAAAGGAGGAGATGGAATTAGGCTTTCTTGAACTCTTCTCCAAACAGATTCTAGAAGCATAAACTGTAGGAGTTCCTCTGCTTCTCCCAAATATACAGTGGGTGTTTGTATTCTGTGACTGCCATAACAAATTACCACACATGTATTGGTGTAGAATACTACAAACATTACCTTACAGTTCTGGCAGGCAGAAGTCTGGATGAGCTGAGCTGGTTTCTTTTCTCTGGGTCTCACAAGGCCAAAATCAAGACGTTGACCAACTTGGGCTCTTATCTGGACAGGGCTCTCGAGGAGAATCTTATCTGGAGGCTCTCGGGGAGAATTTACTCCCATGCTCACGCAGGTTGTTGGCAGAATTCAGTTCCTTGTGGGGTAGGCCTGAGGTCTCACTTGCTTGCTCACTGTCTCCACCCGTTCAGTGCCTCCTGCATGCCTCATCACATAGCCACCTTCTCCACCCAACAAGCTTCTGATCTCTCTGACTTCCTCTCTGCCCCATCTCCTCTGCCTCCAGCAGGAGAAAGTTCTCTGCTTCCAAAGGTTCGTGTAATTAGATTGGGCCCACCTGGTTAATCCAGGTTACTCTCTCTGCACAGTCCCTTTTGCCGTAAAAAGTTACCTGTTCACCAGCTTCAGGGGTTAACAGGTGGACATCTTTGGGGGCCATTTTGCTTATCACAAGTGGGTACTAGAGTTTCCCATTCAATCCCGAGTCATGGAGTAAAGCAGAGCACAGAGGAGGAGCAAACCCAGTCCTAGCCAGGTCAGACACAGTCTGTTTTGCCTGGTCTCTGACCCATCAGGTAACAGGCATAGGCTTCTGACTTCAAGTTGCCTGGTTCACAACCGGTGTCTTCAGAATTATATATAAGGAAGAAATCGGTTTTTATCCCTAGCACAGAGACAAAAGAGATTATGCTCAAGAAGGCTGCTGGCCTCTGAGGTAACCAAAAGTTTGGCCCGACATTTCTATGTCTGTGCTGACAAATGCAGTAGCCGTTAGGCCTCTGTGGTTCCAGGACACTTAAAATGTGACTACTGTGAATTAGGAACTGAATTTTTTATTACATTTAAATGTAATTAATGGCCGGGCGCGGTGGCTCAAGCCTGTAATCCCAGCACTTTGGGAGGCCGAGACGGGCGGATCCCGAGGTCAGGAGATCGAGACCATCCTGGCCAACATGGTGAAACCCAGTCTCTACTAAAAAATACAAAAAACTAGGCAGGCGCAGTGGCGGGCGCCTGTAGTCCCAGCTACTCGGGAGGCTGAGGCAGGAGAATGGCGTGAACCCGGGAGGCGGAGCTTGCAGTGAGCTGAGATTCCGGTCACTGCGCTCCAGCCTGGGTGACAGAGTGAGACTCCGTCTCAAAATAAATAAATAAATAAATAAATAAATGTAATTAATAAGAGTTAAGGACCACATGTGGTTGGTGGCTGCCATATTGGGTGACACAATTCTACATCAACTTGTGCAATATTCATTTATTTTAAATGCTTGTCAGTGTAATACAAATGTGGATGTCTGCTGCTTTGGAAACGCTACACTAAAGAGTCATTGCATTTTGCACTCAAGTGTCCAGAGATCTTGCTTTTTATTTTTGCTTCTCACCACTCTTTTATTTGTAAACACCCTGAGAATAATAGCTCTGGAGTACCCAATAAGCATAATAAATCTGCAGGGGGAATAGTGGAAATATCAAAGAACATCAAGCAGACATTCCTTTCCCTGCCTCCTCCCCTCCAGAAGCCACGCTGTTCCCTCCTGAGGGGCGCAGCCTGTTGCAAGCGTCTCTATTCCTTTCTCCTTCTTGTGTTCTCTCTCTCTCTTTTCTGTTGGTAACTGTTAGGGGTTAGACACACAGCTCTCTACCCTTTTTGAACTCCCTTAAGAATTCACCTCTCTGCTGTTGTTCCCGATCTCCTTGATCTCCCCTAACTCTACTCAGAAAACACTGTAAAGACTCAGCTTCCTGTTCCTCACATATGAGATGCTGTTGAGAGGGGTTCCATTTTCTAAATAAGCCTTCCAAATCAAGCGCTGAGCCAGGTCTTCCTCACTGGGCCCCTGTGGGTAAAAATATACCTTAATTCTTAAGCTTTAGGACATTAAAAACTGCCACATTTGGGAAAGTGAAGCATGAATAGAAATGCAATCATTTTTACCTCTCCTTATATAAAAGAAACACATGATATGTGATACTTTTCCTCAAACTTACTGATATCATTTTCATTTGATTAAGAAAATATTTACAAACTTAGTGAATGTTCAGCCTCAAAATGAAGATGAATATAAGAAGTCACTGGAGAAAGACACTATTTGTTTTTTAGCGTTTTTGTTTTTGTTTTGTTTTGTTTTTTGCAGCTTTGTTGCCCAGGCTGCAGTGGCATGATCATGGCTCACTACAGCCTTGACCTCCAGGGCTCAAGCAGTCCTCCCATCTCAGCCTCCCAAGTAGCTGGGACTAAAAGTACCTACCACCATCCGTAGCTAAAAAAGAGATGATTTTAACAACAATGTCATCCCTAGTATCCACTGTTACCCATTCCACCCTCTGGTTGTTTGATTTTCATGAAACAATAGATCCCTCTCATCATTTGGGGAGACTCTATAAAACCGGGGCTCAATTTCTATTCGTGGTGAGGATAGAGCTCCTACAGTATTCTTGTTAATACCTGCATCTAACATGTTGTGTACATAGTGGTCTTACTGACCTAAGAATATATACCATCAGTAAATAGTATTGACATGAGCAAAGGAAAAAACAGAAGAGAGGAAGGAAGGTTGCACAAGCTAATTATTGACACAAATGACAAGAAAATGCCTGGAGCCAGCATCATCTTTGGTAGCCTCGGAACCAGGTTCATCCCTAGTTCCACTACTGAAATGTGTAATATTCAGGAAGCTCTCTAACCTCTCTGAGCCTCAGCTTTTCAATTTGTATAACCTCTTGGCAGGATTATTGTTTAATCTTTAAGTAAGGTAAGAGTATAAATTACCGGGTACCTTACTAAACACAGTCCTTTGGCAAATACTAGTTTACCTCCCTTCTCTTTTTCAGTGCTCCCTGTCGTACCTCCCAGTGAGAGTGTTTCATTCAGCTCCAAATAAGCAATTACCCTTCAACATGGATACCACTCCTACATAGAGTCCCCAGACATCTTCTGGAATATTATTTCTACCTTCTTAGGGGCACATGCTGAACATCTTGGTCACCAAAACTTTTGTTTTAAAATACTTGTTGTGTAAAAACAAGATTTCCCCTTCCTCAACAGTTTCTTCCTAAGAGTGGTGTGTTAACAAATAGCATTGTACATAATTAATGCAATACTGTGATTTATCCTTAGTCTTGAAACACATTTTATTAGACAGTTTTCCTAATTAGATTGAAAGAAACCCATAGACAGATCACTGTTACCAGGTTCAAATGTCTGTTAGACCTTTTCTCGTGATATAACCTGTACACAAACTGATGGACAACCCTAAGCCAGGAGTGTAGGGTCTGGGCATCCACTTGGCCCAGTGGTTTCACTGGTGAGACTAAAAGTAATTATCCTTGCTGTTTACAGCATTTAGAGGGGGAGAGTAGATGAATTATCTCTCAAAACACAATGAATACAGTCTGGGAGCATGGCCATGCCATATCTGTTATGGTGAGGAAAATGGGAAGGGGATTCCAAAGGTAACTGGCCTTTTTCTTTTAGACACTGAGCCACGTCCATACCCTAAGGCACAGATCCCATGTTAAATGGTTATTTCCATCATGGCAGTGACATTGACTTTAACAATAGATTTCATTATGTCTTTAACAACAACAAAAATGCCCTTTGAAAAGCCTTAAACACACACATATACGACTCCCAACACAATTATTTTTCTGTCTTCTCTGAAAGAATATTTTAAAATCATTTCAACATCTTTGGGATTTCAGAAAAATCTAGTGTTGGTTTACAGTGGAAGTCTCATAGAGTTTATATATATGTGTGTGTGGTTATTATTACTCAGACTATAAATGAGATAAATGAATAGAAATATTAACACAAAGGGATCAATATTCTGGCCCTCATTACGTTGTTATACAGCATATCTTTGTGTATCTCTGTGAATTCTCTGCTAGTCCTCAGCTGTATTTAATCCCTCAAGACTTGATATACAAACATAATGCCAAATAGAGAACTTCCCTTAAATTATTCAAATCTCCCCATAAGTGATTTCCCACTCTTCCTGCAATAGAAAACATTTGATCATAAATTCAATTAAATCAGCCATCATCTTTGTGATGTTTGTCCAGCTAAATCCTTTAGTGACTAAACCAATAAACATACCAGCTGTGAGTGTGCATGTATGTGTGTGCGAGTGTGTGTTTATGGCACAACTATTGCAAAAGAATCGATTTGAAGTAAAGATGAAGGGTAGTTCTCATTTCTTAGGCCAGATTTTAACTACTTCACTAAAGCCAGGGCTTAAAAGATTAAACTCTTAGGGATAAAATCGTGTGTACTTCTCTAAATGCATTGGCTTTTATTTCCTAATTTAGGGCTGAGTTTTAATATATTAAGTTTTAGATAAAAACTGATGTACTTTGGAGATGTTAGGAAAAAGCATCAAACCACATCAACCATTCTTACTTCTCTTTCTTCTCCAGCGTCTCCTCCCTAGTTAAAACAAAGGAAAAGTGACTGTCGACCTACTTTTAAGTTTCTCAGGGAAAATGGCATGATAGGACTATAGTACTATTTATAATTTCTTATATATCTGTCGGCTGAAGAGGTGAAGTTTATTAGAGGCTTATATATGTTGATTGCTTCTCATCTTGATTCTAAAGCCTTTTAGACACACAAGTATAACCAACCTCCTCCCTTCTTTTTTGTCTTACCTTTACTAATGATCCTGTTTGGATATAACTGAACCCTGTTTATGCATCTTCACATATATGTATATCCATGTGGCCTGTAGAGGGCAGCATGCTCTGAGGGGAAAAAAAAAAAAACAGTTACAGGGTAACTTTATCTCCGTAAAATATGAGATAAGCAGCTATATATATATTTTCCGATACCAAAACAAGTAAAATGTCTCTGTTAGAGAAGCCAGAGCTGCCCCATGCTTTGTCTGACCCAGTCTGCCGCTTCAGGTGTCTGTCTGGATGATGAACATTTTTTATGAATTGAATCAGCCTACCTTGGAGGCTACTTAGGGATTACACCAGATTCCATGCCTTTGCCTCCACATGGGACAAAGCACATCATTATATTTATAAAGATGAATACGAACGGAATTTTTTTCATTTGGCTCTCATTTCTTGTTACCCTTGACCGAAGTGTAGAATCTGAGTCAAACTGTACCTATAGTTCTAATTTTATTTGGTAGTCAAGTGAGACTTTACCTTCCTATCTTAGAATTCTGCTATCTCACATCATTTGCTTTTAGGTTGTGTCTGCCAAAGAATTCTGGTGCCTTTTAATTTTCCCAAGAAAATGAAAAACATTTCCACAGGGACATTTTCTGTTCAGAACAGACTTTGGACTTAAAGCTGGGCTCCTTCCCTTGCCTGCCTCACACATCTTTGGAGTGAGTCCCTGACCAGGACCCCTTCTCTATTGCCACATTCATTGATTTTCTCAATCCAGTCTCTACCGTTCATCTGAAGAGCCAAATCCTCCCACTGTGTGAACTACACTATTCCTTTATGAGAATTTAGAAATTTCTAGAAGCTACATTAAATATTTTAAGGATATAGAGCAGTACTGTCCAATAGGTCTTTATGCATTGACAAGAATGTTCGCTATCTTCACTTTCCAGTATGGTAACCACTAGCCACGTGTGGCTATTGAGTAACTTAATGTGGCTAGTGCAGTTGAGGAACTGAATTTTTAATTTCATTTAATTTATATTAGTTTAAATTTAAATAACCTCATGTGACTACCGACTACCAAATTTCATAGTGCAAAATAGAGCATAACTTCTGATCAGCTTAAAGCAAGTGTTTTACCAGAATATGTTGTGAGGTGAATTAGGTTTTTCAGCTAAAAACCTCCTGCCCAGGTTTTTATTTTTGCACTTATTTCTTTATTATGTAGCTATAGACTTATATCCAAATCCTATGACTCTGCCTCAGGATTTGCTTTCTCTCAGAACATCTGAGAGATTTTCCATTTTCAAATTCTTCGATTTTGTTGAATATTGAATGTATCTCTCTTGGGTATCCAGAATGGAATTTCAAAACATGGCATTTCGGCAGCACTGATTCTGTAGGCGCTGGCCGTTTCACAGTCTAAGCTCTGTCACTCTTCGACTGGTTATATCTAGTGTTCCTAAATATAGAAACACAACTTAGTAAATGTGCTAAAATGTGTCAGGCTACATAGAAGCTGGACACACAGCACATTAACTAAGTAGGTTTTGTTTGTGTGTGGGTGTGTATGAGCAGCTATTTACATTGACTACAAATAAATCTTAGGTTTGTATCATCCTTTTTGAAATGACCTCAACATTCTTCTGAAAATGTTCTTGTGGCCAGGTGCAGTGGCTCAAGCCTGTAATCCCAACAGCTTGAGAGGCCAAGGTGGGCAGATCGCTTGAGTCCAGGAGTTTGAGACGAGACTGGGTGATATGACAAAACCCCAAATGTACAAAAAAATTTTATAATTATAATATATATAATTTAGCCAGGCATGGTGGCATATGCCTGTAGTCCCAGCTTCTTGGGAGGCTGAGGCATGAGAATCATTTGAGCCCGGGATGCAGAGGCTGCAGTGAGCCAAGATCACACCATTGCACTCTAGCCTGGACAACAGAGCAAAACCCTGTCAGAAAAAGAAAAAGAGAAAGAGAAAAAGAAAAAAAAAAAAAAGACAAGGAAAGAAGGGAGGAAAGGAGAGGAGAGGGGAGGGGAGGGGAGGGGTTCTTTTAAGCTCCCAAGTAATCAGATGAGTTTTTTTTTCTCTCTCTCTTTCATTTCTTTAAACACTTCCATATCTTTACGTATGATCTGCAAATGCCTGTCTTCAGTTTCCTACATTATGCTGATATTGTTAGTTTTAAGACATCAGTAGACTGTTTTTTTTTTTTTTTTTTTTTGCCGCCAGCTTCTGATTCATGTTAGAGAGATACCTGAAAATGCCCTTACCTACATGTACCTGGAAGTTATAAGCAGTTGGACTCCAGATGATACTAAATGTGCAGCTTTTTAATCCTATTCATTTGTCTTTTATTTCAGTTGTAAAGGTGAAAATGCTGATCCAAAAGATAAAAAGCCTAGCAATCATGCCAATTTGAGTTTCTTAAAGCCACAGATATGAAATGGCACCTTTCCATTATAAATCATTTTATATAAAGCGCCAGATGTAGAGTTAGTCAGGAATAAAGGACTGTGAAACTCAGAGGTTGTGCTCAGTTGCAGTAAAAGATAGCCTCAGCCTATTTTATGCTCACCATCAAACCCCACTTTGGAGCATCCGTGCCCCCAGATCTACAACCTCCTCCACATGAGAGACGAATGCAGGGTCTTCTGGGAGTCACACTATAAGAATAATTTGACCAGCCTCTTGGAAAAGCCTAGGCATCCTCTCACCACAGGGCATGACCGTAAAATAGAGGCCATGAAACTTTTAGCAGTGTTTTTTAGTAATGAACTTTAAGACTGGGCTCCCATGCACAAAGCAAGTTCCCTGCCTTTGTAAGACTGATAGCCTTTCTGTTGATGAATTATTGCAGAAAATCGTTTCACTAAAGTTTCTACAATGTAGCAACTATTTCTGTGTTGGGAACAGCCAATTGCAAACTCCAGAAGCACTTAGGCTGTTTGATAATAGCGTTTCAGTCAAATGCAGATTCAGATAAGCATAGAGAGAAAAAACGAAAAGTCAAAGGCAAGGACTTGGAACTAGAAGGAGAACACGAGGTACCACTACTTATAACATAGAGTTGTGGTTCACTCATAACATAGAGTTGAAATACATCCTGCAGATTTGTTGTTAAAAGTCACTCCTTAAATTATACATTCACATTCTAATGTAGGAGGAAGCGATCTTTTTGAAATAAGATCTGTTGAAAGAAATACACGAATTTTTGTTCTAATTATTTGAAAATCCCTCCTCCAATATATTCTCATATTTGTTGCATACATCACAGTGTAAATAAATTATTTCCCAGGACTTGAACTGCAAAACAAAAATGACAAACAAAAATTTTATGCATACTAACTTTAGCATCTGCCATGTAAGACTTCGCAGTATTTTTTCCCTAAACACACGTCACAGTTACTCAGAATTCTAGCAGATGTCAGTTTGATACTCTGTAGCTCTGAGGGATGGTTCAGATGTTTGTGTGTCACTCTATTTGGAAGTATTTGAACGTAAGGATTGAGAAGGGGAAAAGAAGAATAAGGATGGCCAAGTAGAAAGCATGCTTTTTCACTGTTGTGTTGATCAATTTGGACTTGAGGCCAGCACCCACTAGGCAGGAGGAAATCAAGACACTTAAAACTAAGATAGGCCAGGGAAACAAGAACCAATCATGGTGGACCATAAAATTAGGAAGTCATTGGACATTTAGAAAAAGGACAAACAAAGTGGGCCTGAAGGGGAGACTGGCAAAGAGAGGAGTATCTTTAATGTGTAACACAGCAAAACACAGTTACACAATCTTCTTAAAATTTGGAGACAAATTCCGAAGCATATCTATCAAGAGAATGTTTCTATGTCAAAGTATTTAAAAGAATATTGAAAATATTTGTACTTAAGGTACCTCACCATTATCTTATTTTAGTAAGTATTTAAAAACAGAACTACCATTTGACTCAGCAATTCCATTACTGTTTATATACTGTTTATATACTGTTTTGGAAATACTGTGATGGTTGCACAATATTTATATGGTTATATATCAAACAAGAAAATAAATCATATTACCAAAATGGCATATGCACTCACATGTTCATCATAGTGCTATTCACAATAGCAAATACATGGAATCAACCTAGGTGCCCATCAGTGCTGAACTGGATAAAGAAAATGTGGCACGTAGACACCATGGAATACTATGCAACCATAAAAACGAATGAAATCACATCCTTTGCAGCAACATGGATGCAGCTGTAGGCCATTAACCTAAGTATATTAACATAGGAACAGAAAAACCAAATATTGAATGTTCTCACTTGTAATTGGGAGCTAAACATTGAGTATGCATGGACACAATGATGGCAGCAATAGACACTGGAGACTATTGGGAGGAGGGGGAGGGATAAAGGGGTTGAACAGCACCGATTGGATACTATGCTAACTACCTGGGTAATGGGATCGTCCGTACTCCAAACCTCAGCAACGTGCAGTTTATGCATGTAACAAACCTGCTCGTGAACCCCCGAACCTAAAATAAGTTTACAAGAAAGTAAAAATAAATAAAAATTATGAGACCTTTTTTGTATGAATTCACTCATGATCTCAATCCTCTTTACTTCATGTTTTTTCCATTAATTGTAAATCCTCCAATGAGGTTTCTCCTACCAAAATATTTTCAGGTATGTACTCTAATTTGGGAAAGAATATTGCAGTCCCAAGGGACTCTTCACTCCATTTAGTAAGGTCAGTTTAATTTTTTACAAGTGTAGCAGTGGGGGAGAAATGACAATACTGCCGTATGAAGTATCACCAGCTACAATGTTCACGGCACACGTCTGTGCCTCACAGCATGCCAGAATGCTTTGTCTGCATCATCTCATTTAATTCCGAAAACAACTCTCAAATGGTTTTCCTGACAGGATCATCTAAGTTTATTTTACAAATTTTATTTTTCTGTCTTCAGTTATTTTGTAGTCTCAAGAGCAGATCTATACATACCTATCTCATTTGCCATTTTTATACAAAACAGGGCTGAGACTAGAGTGAGGCATGTAAGGTGCTCATTTTGAGTTCAGAATTTAGGTGGTGTCAAGAAAAATCTCAGTGATCAGGATAAATAACACTTTAATGCAATATTTCAAAAACTCTAAAGATAGCTTCAGTGTCTTCTGTGCTCTCCATCAAACTACCCTTCATTCGCACCCAGCCCCACATCCACAACCTACTTCTTCATAAACACCAATACTGGTTAGGTTGTAGAAAAATGAGCCCCTTCATTTACTGCTGATGTCCCTCTAAACTGGTAAATAGTGCGAAAAACGATATGGAAACGTGCTTGTGGCCATAAAGATATCATGGAGCATTCAAGAAATTTAGTATCATCTAGATGCTCTGGATGTTTGGGAATGCTAAGTTTCTGCTCTCATAGAACTTCTAGAGTAGCGAGGACAGTAAACAAAATATAGACAGTATAAATATAATGTCAAAGAGTGCTAAGTCCACGAAGACAATAAAACAGAGCAATGTGATGAAACGGAAGAGCACTGGCAGGCTCTAAGCATATGAAAGCTGGGATTTTCACTTTTTGCCCAGTTCCGTGTCCTTAGCACCTACAACAGAGCCTGTCCCATAGAAGGCACTCAGCTCGTATTTGTTGAAGAATGAAAGTGCTTGGTGGTGAGAGTATAATGAACGTGGGGAGAGAGAGAAGAGGAGACTGGCGAGTGAAAGCAGAGGCTAGCTAAGGAATGGCCCTGCAGGCCAGAGTTTGGGATTTTGCTTTACTTCCGATTGGAAACCAGAGGAATTATGTTTTGAACCTGCCGATTTCACTTGTTAGTATTTCTCCCAAGGAAATAGATCAACCAAGTAAAAACCAAGTTGCCCCCAAATTCTCATTACTGTATTGTAGTTTAAAATTTTTAAAAAGACTTGGTATCAACTTAACCAAGATTAAGGGAATGGAGAAAGGTTTAACAAATCATGATTCAGGAACTCAGTGGAATATTACACAGCAATGTTAGAATATTATGTATGGAGATTTTAAAAACATAGGAAGTGTTCCCTATGTTTCCTGAAAAAAGATGAATAAAAATATATATATACTAACATGTTACTATAAAAAGTCTGTGGACTAGCTGTTACTGAAATGTAATATACAAGATGAAAATAGTTGTGATGCAGTAGTAGAATTTTGGGTGATTATTTTTCTTCTTTCCCAAAATTATCTTTAATATTGTCACATTATTTTAATAACAAAAATGTTGCTTAATTTGTATAGAGTTTCTATTCAGGGTGATGATAGGGTTTTGGAAATACTGTAATGGTTGCACAATGTTATGAATGTAATTAATGCCACTGAACTGTACACTTAAAATGATTAAAATGGCAAGTTTTCAGTTATTTATCTGTATTACCACAATTTACCAAAAACAAACAAACAAAAAAAAGCAGGTCTCTTCTGTAATCATCAATGTGGCCAGCAGCCCCAAAGGTGGCTCCCAGCGATCCCACCTTCTGGTCTTCATCCCCTTCTCACATCATCCCAGGGTTGGTCTTGGTGACCAGTAGGATGTGGCAGAAGTTATTGCACATTACTTCCAAGGTTAGGTTATAAAAGATTGCATCTCCTGTCTTGGGCTCTGGCTCCTTCTATCTCTGATCACTGGCTCTGGCAAAGCCAGCCAACATATCATGTGCCCAGACCTAGAGAGAGGCTCACATGGTGAGGAACTAAGACCTTTTGCCAACAGCCTCGTGAATGAATCACCTTGGAAGTGGATCCATCAGACCCAAACTTCAAATGAGTACATCCCTGGCTATCAATTTGACTGCAACTTTGTCCCCGAGTCAGAACTATCCAGTTAAGCTTCTCCCAGATTCCTGATCCTGGAAACTATGAGATAATAAATATTTGTTGTTTAGAGAAAAAAGAAAAGAAAATATCAAAATTTTTATCTTGCTTTCACTGCAGCTATCCTCATGGGTATGCAATAGACACCAGCTGTTTTTTCCCTAACTTTGAAGTCTTGTTTTCTCCTCTTTTAATGGAAGTCCTGGTCCAGCAGACTTTATTAATTAATGTTAAAAAGAGTGATGTGTAGTAAAGTAAATTTATTTATTTCCATCATGACACCTCACAGTATCATGGTCACAAAGTTGAGTGCATCACTAGACCTTGGCCTGACATAAGATGCCTATAACCATGTTTTTGCATATGAAGGAGATTCATAAAACTAGCTATATTACTAAGAGAATATTAAGTGGCAAAGTGAGAATTAAAGTAAACAGCCCAAGTAAAAGAAAAGTCTACACCCTCAACAGGATACAGCATTTATGGATGTCTAAAATTTTTTCTCTTCACATGAGGGAAAATGAAAGCTAATACAACCTCAAAATGGACTCGAGTAAAATTCAGGTATTGAAAGGAAATTTTATTATATAAAAACATATTCAGGCCAGGCACATGATTCACACCTGTAATCCCAGCACTTTGGGAGGTCGAGGCAGGTGGATCACCTGAAGTCAGGAGTTTGAGACCAGCCTGGCCAACATGGTGAAACCCTGTATCTACTAAAAATACAAAAATTAGCTGGGCATTGTGGCAGGCGCTTGTAATCCCAGCTACTTGGAAGGCTGAGGCAGGACAATTGCTTGAACCCAGGAGGCAGAGTTTGTAGTGAGCCGAAAACGCACCATTGCACTGCAGCCTGGGTGACAAGAGCGAAACTCTGTCTCCAGAATAAAAAAAAGAAATATAAAAAAAAATTTCAGTGATTAAAAAATACAAAGAACTAAATGTATAAATTTTCTTGGACCTCTATACATGGTGTTTATATATCTAATTGATTTTTAAAAATTATATCTGGATTACATGCTAATAAGACTTTTTTATATATTCCAGGATTTTCTAAGTGCTCTAGAATCATCATATCTTACTTTCATAATGAGAAAAAAGCAAGCTATAAATATAGCCTGTAGATGGAATGATACAGGGAAGACAGCACCAATATTTGAGGCATGTAATGGGCTCTGCCTCACTTGCTTTATGACTGAGGCTACTTTGCTCCTTCTGTCTGAACCTCAGCTCCTTCCTCTGCAAGATGGGATGATGATGATCACCTCATAGGCTGGGTGTGTAGGATAAGGGAGATCACATGTGAAAAAAATCGCTAGCACATGGTAAACCATATGTTTCCTTCCCCTTTATATATCTTCCCCCAGTATTTAGAACAAGGGTTCCATCTCCTGGCTGGCCATGTCTTCTGTGTAATGGGAAGAGATGAGATCGTTCACCAGGTCGTTGGCTCAGTGTGCAGTTGGAAAGACACTGTGGGTTAGAGAAGACAGATAGGAAACTCCTTGTAGGAGTGGAAAGCATTGAAAGGGATTCTGACATTTATTTCTTAGAGAACAGGGCCCATGTAAAGGATGCTCACCTGTTCAGCAGTCAATCCAGTTCTTGCTTTAGACATAAGCCGTTTCTCTTTCTTTCATAATGAAAGCATATATTTTCAAATTCCAGATGCAATATCATAAGATAAAAAGCTGAAATTAGAGTGCCCAGCAAATAGATTCTTCATTTGCTTTGAACTAAACTTTAATAACCCATGACCTCTGACCTAACTGAATATTCTTTCATTTTGATATAACTGGGAGCACTAGTTTTGGTGATTTTCTGCAGTCCTAACCATTTAATACGTTTAATCTACAAGATAATTCTTTAAGGGATGAGGAAACATTATCTTTTCTATATCAACACAGAGTGCTAAACTATATATTGCCTTTAAGGAAAGTTCTTTTTTGCACTTTTCTTATTATCTTGGATCATGTCCAATGTGCAAGGAAATAAACATGTGAAGAAAGAGTTCTGTGGTATGTTAACTGCTCTGCTATTTTTCTTCTTTTTATCATGGCCCAAGATTCACCAAAGTTGAGATAAATTCACCATGCCTTCTTTAAAAAGCGTAACAGCAAGGCATTCTTCCTGTAGGAGTCAGACTGTAAAAGGTGATTTCCTTTTACTCCATTTGGTTTAAGCCTGTAACAAGCATTAAGTGAAAAATCTGATATATTTGTTAGGGCATTTATTGCATTACTAAGTTATACTTTCAGTTCTCAGTGAAAGGTTTACTGAGAACATAAACTTTGAAGAAGTTTGTTCAGGATTAAAGATATATATTTTCTTCTCTTTTTGTGAAATAATATTATATAAAATTATGCCTTTCAGGGGCTATTTTTAGCACTATTTATAGCCAAAGGACATACCATTCCAAAACCTCCTTCTGATGATGAGATTTGTAACTTCTCTAGGGTTTCAGAAGAATGAAAGGCTAGGAAGCCACCATTTCTGTTAACTCCATTTACCATAATGCAGATGCACCAATAAGTTAAACTTTTTACCAGAGCCTTTGATGGTGGAAATGTTTTTCACACTGTTTGGGTAATTTGGACTAAATATTTATAACCAATCTCTCCGAAACATAAGCCGTTCCTAAATTTTTACATAGATTGAATTTTTGGATAAATGAAGATTTGTATTTAAACTCCCATTCAATCTTTTATCATAAAAAATGAGAGTCATCTGTTTCAGTTGAAACAGTGTTTTAATCAACCACTTTGAATTCAGGAAAATTCGGTGATCTTTATACTCCAAATAGTATAAATATTAAAAGCATCACAGGAGTATAACATTCACTAACAATTTACTTTGCTTCACTCTTGATTTCCTAAAAACGTTGTAAAACCTGTGAAGTCAGTGAAATAATAAGATGCCTATAATCGATTTAAGCAAGTTATGGAAAGAAAAGGTCAATCTTCACAGCAGTCCTGTGAAGTGGGAGAGGGCTATTAACTTTATCCTGATCTTGTATCCAGAAGTTGGAAAGGTTGTGAGTTACCTAATGTCTTTCAGGTACATTACAATGGGATTTCATACAGGGCGGGTTTGTGTGGTTATGAAGGTCTAGTGCTTATGATAGATGGGCTATAACTGTAAATAAAATACCTGGGAAGCTGGAAATCAATTCTGTTGAATACACATCTTTGGGTTTGAGGATATTCTATGCTGACTTGTGAGGTTAGACTTTTAAGTATTCTGCAAACTTTATTCTTCTGATTATAAAGGTCAATTATTGTAAATGTATTTTTCTTCTGTCAAGTCTTCTAGTCAGAGGATTGAAAAGTAATTATTGGTGCCTCTTTTGCTGTTTACTACTTTTTTGAAGTAAAATACTTAACAAAAATTATAAAATCATATAATCACTGGTTCACTAAATCTAGGGATCTTTTCTAAAATATAACCGAGATACGAGTATAATGACTGACAGGTTTGTACTATCCTATATATGAAAAATACTATTAATGTTTGGGGATCTCTGATAAATCATAGGAAGTTTTTTTAATTAGGCTATTTATTCATGTAAAATTATAGTTTAACTGCACATGGGTTATAATGTTCTGTATAAATTATTAAAAATAAAACTTCACAACTGAAAACAGTTACTGCCAGTAGGCACTGGAGAAGATTGCAAAAGGAATTAAAGTGAAATCTCTGCAAACGCAATGTAGCGAAGCAGTTACCCTATTCTCTCCTGTAGACAGTAGGATGGAAACATGATCTACTTTTGTAGGAGTTAAATGAAAGTAAGTTTAAATAAATGAGGGCTCTTGTTGAAAAGAATATAACAAGTTCATATATATTAGTCTATGAATATTTTATGATAATGTCTATCAATGGATTTTTGAAAGGTAAATATGAAAATAGTATCATATTAGTACATAGGAAAGGCTGCTATAATTATGTCATAAGTTAACAGATTTTTAAAAGCAGATCACCCTTTCTTTGGTTTTGGAATGAACTTAAACATTTGAAGACATCTCTTTTTCCAGGAAGGGTAGAAAATAGTGATAAATAAAAATCAAGGCTGGGGAATTACTACCAAGCTAAGCTCTGAAATCCAAAGCAAGAATTTAATATTTTCCTTTTTCTGGCCCACTTTTGGCAGTTTATAATAGCCTTAAGAATGTCAGTGCTAGTGTTTTCAAAAACTTGATTTATTTCAGATCCTTCTGAGGGCTCTTCAACACTTTCTGTACTTTTCCATCAGGTATCGTTGACTGCAAGGGCAACTGTGTATTGAGTAAGGGTTAGATCTGATGGGGAGACCTAGCAGTGTGGATTCGTATGATTATTCATCTTGTTCACATTAAGGCTGGACTCTCCCCATTGTCCTTATTTAGCATAGGACAGTGGAAGTGTTAACAAGAATATAGAAAGAATAGTCTCTATAGCAATAAAGTTCAAAATGAAAGGAAAAGGGAGAAATATGGAAAAATGTAATGTGTTCTTAAGGAAAACTTTAGGAATAATCTAGTAACCCCTTTACCAACTGAGTAATGTACAGCTAGCAATAATTCTTTGGCGTAGCATGCAATGGACACTAAGATGTAAGTATCAGAAGTCTGAATACTCTCCATTTTGTAAGCATGACCCTTTGATCATCTGGATCAAATAAAATAATACATGGGAAAGCATTTTGTGAACTGTAGAGCTGCCTGCAAATAGCATTATTCTAATATAGCATTGGCCATCTAGTGAGCTGACCATTATGGGAATGAGTGTCTGCCAGGAAGATTGTGGCATTAAACAATTTCATTAGAATAAATGAATAAGAATTGAGTATTTTTATGTACTAAAACTACAACCTATTTACAGAAAGTAATATAAAAATGTTATCAGTTTGTTTTGAGGGGAGGAATCTCATTAATTTTTTTTTTTTACATTGAGTACAGTGAGAAAGGAAGCCCCAGTGTTAAACAACTCTGTGTCTCTATTATTAACGTAACTATGAGTCTTGCCTCTCATTTCATCACACAGCTCAGCACCTGGGGTTGAGAAGTACACTGCACAGGGCTGAATCTTTTCTTCTGTTAGTCTTTATTTTCCCCAAGAGTTCATTCCAGTGTCAGAGATTCAATCATGTTCTGCTTGACCAATTCCTGTCCCCTCTTTGCAAAATGAATAAATTTAAGCCTATTTGCTAAAACTAAGTTATTTTTTGAAAAACAAAAGCAGTGTTATGACCATAGTACTCCCTCTAAGACAGAAAGCTTTGATAAGAGGGGGTTACATGAGCATTTGAGCATTTTGCTTTTGATGTGTAGACAAGAAGACTGCTGCACCTGACAGTTCTGTTCAGTAGTTAAGGAAAACAGACAGACTTGTTTTTATTGGTAGGTGGACTTCTTCACAAATCATCCAGCTCATTTTCAAGTGATCAGATGTCGATTAATTCAGTGGCCAGCACCCGCATTAGCATCCTTGCCACAGAGATGTGTGCTGTCAAATAAAGGGATCCAGGCTCTGTGAAGAGTGTGACAGTGCATAAAGTATGAGTATAGACTCTCTGCATCACTCACTCCAGGTTGGTTGCTCTACTTCCAACTCTGTAAAACAAAGCACACTATTATGCTTCAGACATAGGCCCATAATGAGTGTAATAGTATCCCGTCACCATATAAAATGCAAGTGAGGAACATTCTAGAACTTTTTGTTCCCATTTAAGCTTTTTATATGGAATTTTCTATCTCTATTGCATGGTCTAATATGTAAATTACACATACCACATTTTTACTCTTTATATCCAGTTTTCATGAGCTAAAACATTAATAAATTCCAGTGGAGAGTTTTATAGAGATTTAGAAGCCACCCTTGGGAACAAAATATAGCTTGCCTTAGTTGTTATACAGCAGGTGTATCATCAGTTTTAGAGGGAGTCTTTTAGAACTACAGTGTAAAAATAAAACCCTAAATCAAAACAAGCATCCATGCAGTCCTAGTTTATAAGTTAACTTTAAAAAGGCAAGGGATCAACTTCCTTCCCATTTCAAAAACCAAACCAAACCAGAGGAAAAAAAAAAAGAAAAAAAAGAAAATGACATCCTCCGGGGGATGTATAGTTTGAAGAGGTTTTTTAAGGACCAGGACTTGAACATAAGATGTTTTTGCTCAAAAATGACTGTCGACTTTTTAAATTTTTGTTTTTCAGGTAATGTGAAACCTCTATAGATATAACCATTGATATACTCAGTACTCAAGCAAACATTCAGTCATTTAGCAGATGTTGTGTCTCCACATTGTATTAGAAATGCTGCCTTCCAGCTGGGTGCAGTAGTTCACACCTACAATCTCAGCACTTTGGGAGGCTGAGGCGGGCGGATCACCTGAGGTCAGAGTTTGAGACCAGTCTGGCCAACATGATGAAACCCCATCTCTACTAAAAATACAAAAATTAGCCAGGCGCGGTGGTGTGCACCTGTAATCCCAGCTACCCAGGAGGCTGAGGCAGGAGAACTGCTGGAACCCAGGAGGCAGAGGCTGCAGTGAGCCGAGGTCATACCACTGCACTCCAGCCCAGGCAACAGAGCAAGACTCTTTTTTAAAAAAAGAAAGGAGGGAGGGAGGGAGGGAGGGAGAGAGGGAAGGAAGGAAGGAGGGAGGGAGGGAGGGAGGGAGAGAGGAAGGAAGGAAGGAAGGAAGGAAGGAAGGAAGGAAGGAAGGAAGGAAGGAAGGAAGGAAGGAAAGAAAGAAGGAAGGAAGGAAAATAAATGCTGTCTTCCAGGAAGTAGCTCTCTTCATCTTGCCACAACCAATGGACCTCCTCTTTTTCTTTTTTGCACCACCATTTTTGTCCTCCACTTTCCATTCTGTCTTTTCAACTTTGATGGTACTCTCTAGTCTGGCAGAGGACTCCAGGTTTACTTTTCTCTTTGTCTGTTTTCAGGAAGGCTTAGAAACTTAGGTTAGATTTTGAAGAAGCATTAGTTGCAAGGTTGACTGGAGAGAAGTGAGAGGCACTGTTTGTTCCTTTCATTGGTGGCAGAGCAGGAAATTCTGGTAGGTCAGCCCTGGCAGCCCACTGTGCTAACTCTCCCTGCCTCTAGTTCACAATCCAATTCTTCCGAGATTGGAGGATATTGTCCTAGCTTTAGAGCTAGGACAACTCTTAAAGACAATCTATTCCATCTTCCTCATTTCTGAGGTACAAAAACTAACCTGTACAGGGAATAAGGAGAATATCCTGCTCTATATTTATGGTCTAAGACTGTTTTTCACTATTCATGTTACCTTCTTTCATACATTTTTTAAAAAAAACTGCAAGGAGACAGAGAGAGAGGGAGAGAGAGAGAGAATCGCATGGATAAGGACTTAAAAAATCCAGAAAATTCTTTATAATTAGAAGAGCAGCATACTGTTATTTTCAACTGTATTAAAAGCACTCGTTTCATAGTTATTCACAATATAAGATTCTCATACCACACATACTCTGATTTCAGTATTTATGTCTTGTCATCCAGGTTTATAATTTGAAAATTCTTTAGTTTTTTTTTTTTTTAAGAATTTTCATGAACAACAAACATGCTTTTACAGCATAAATGTGGAATGAACGTAACAGTCTCTTGTCTGCTATGTTCCAGGTTTTTCTGACCCCTTGTGAACATACAGACTCACTGTGTACACCCCCACCAACCTGATGGGCCCAGTTCCATCAGCCTGAGGCAGATTTCCACTCAGTGACCTGGGATAGAATACTGAAATCGATAGGAGGGCCTCACCATTGGCAGCAACATCTCTGGGTAGGCTGGAGCATCTCTTGAGGCATCATTGGGAATCCCCTCAAGACAAGGAAGTTCTAATTTCAGCCACTCACAGGAGGGAAGCTTTCCATCCTTAATACTTGAATATTCTTTGTGAAAAATCTGCAGTATTCCATCTCTCTAAATGGCTCCATCTTCTGAATTTTTGTTATAGTCCCCCTGACCTGGCCCTCTCACATGGCTCAGTGTTCATCCTTCTTGATCACAATGTAGAACCATCCAAAAAGATTGTCCAGTTCTCTTTTGCTAAACAGTCTCACCCTCCCTCCAGCCTATGTCAAATACTGATCAGTTTTCTGTTTATATAATTTTGGCTTTTCCAGAATGTTGTATAAATGGAATTATATATCTATAAGAGGTCTCTTGCCTCTTCACTCTGGATAATGCATTTGAGATTCATCTAGACGTTGTGTGGTGAAAAAATGTCAGCCTGAATCAACTTCAGGTAATTAGTTTTTGAGACTAAATAGAGGTGACCTAACAGAATTAGTTTTAAAAGAGAGGGATGGGGCAATGAAAGAATAGCAGGGAGAAAGACCTAAAAATTATGTGTGTAGATGATTATTTTGTGATTATTCCAGAGAGAAAGACTTAAAAATTATAAGTATAGATGATTTTATAGTAACTAATTAAATTGCAGGGATTATAAATATACACCTATAGGGAAAAAAAAAAAAAATATCTCTTCTACTACTCGTAGTACTAAAAGCCACCTAAAATGCTGGATAAAATACACCACGCACATGATTTCAGATGCACAGCTGAACCAAAAAGAAAATAGGTAAAATCTCCGGAAAGGCCAAGAATGAAGAAAGACAGGAAACCAGAAGGGTAATCAAATACTGAAGTTGCAGCTGCCCTGAAGTTGTTGTCTAAAATACAAACATGAAGCCACTGGTAAAAATGCTCATCAATACTCAGGAAGGAATACTCAGGATCAGGAAGCAAGGCCTTCGGCCTGAAAAATGTAGGGAATCAGAGCTGAGATTCTCCACATAGAGTGGGAACCCTCAAAGCACATTAATGGGCTTCAGTAATGTAATTCAGCCTCAGTAATGGATTCAGGAATAACTGCTTCCAACAAAGAAAGACCACAAGGACGATTGTTGGTGCCAGCCTTCACTCTGGATGGGGATGTAAAAGTCTGATATGAGAATTTCTACATATTTAGGTTTAAATTTACACAACTTGTATGCTCTTGCAAACTAACAGCAAGAACTTGGAGTACCCATGTATTGGGAGAGTCTCAGGCCTTTTGACGGAAGCAAAAGAAAATCCTTATGGAGAAACACATTCTCAATCCAGGCCCCTCAGGTTTCCCTTGGATTAACATTAGACAACCATGGGCTTACAATCCAAAATTATAAAGCATGTGAAGAAAAAGTTTTTGCAAGTGAGGATCAGTAGCAAAAGCAACAAAATTGAACTCTCCTCTCACCCAACATTTTAGGTATTAGGAGTTATCAGACCTACAACTATGTTTAAAATGTAAAGAAATAAGATCATATAAAAAACTTGAGACTATCAAAACTGAATAGGCAAATTTGTCAAAGAATTGAAAAGACCTTATAAAATCAAAATGAACAGGGGAAATAGCATATTAGATGCAATCGATTAGATAATTCATTGAACTGAATGATGGCTCAGAAGTAATTGCCCAGAATGGAAAACAGAAGGACAAACAGATGGAAAACATGAAAGAGGAAAGACATGGACAATTTAATGAGATTGCATTGCATCCAAATTACAAAATGAGAGAAGAGATAGAGTTGGGGAAAGATAATATTTGAGGGATAATGGCTGGGATTTTTTCTTGAATTGATGAAGAACATGAAACCTCAAATTCAGGAAACACAGTGAGTACCAAGCAGGTTAAATAAAAAGAAGACCTAACATTGCAGTTGCAGAACTCCGAAGAGGAAGAGAAGAGCACTAAGAGGCAGAAACAACAGACGCCTATGGAATAATGTATTCAGAGGGTTAAGGGAAAATGCCTTGAACCTGCATATGCATATAGAATTATTAAATATATACCCAGTCAACCCATTATCCTGTATGTAAACAAAACAGAATTTACCACCAAATGATGCTCATTGAAATAACTGCTATTGTTTGTATTTCTGGTACAAAAAATAATCTGGGAGGCAATGTCTGAAACGTGAAAAGAAAGGTGATTAAATAAATTAGTAAACATGGGTAAATAAAATAACAATAACAGTAATAATAATAATGTCTAATATGTGTCCTTAAAAAGCACAGAAAATAGAAATAAAATATTAGACAATAATAACATGATAGATGGGACTGTGTCATCCGAATTAAAGTATTGCAATATTCTTACACATGAGCGTAAAAATAAAATTGAACTCTAAATTTTAAGTTAAATAGAGTTAAATATTAAAAAGTTGAGGAGCCATCCACTTGGAGAACTGAGGGTGAAGATATAAAGTATGGAAATTTTATTTTTATATCCTTGATGTTTACCATCAAGGATACTATGACACAAAGCCAACCTACCCCAAGAGAGGACAGTGCTAGCTGCAGGTTGGGCAGTTCTGTAGTGTTCTTGGTCATGCATTTGCAAAGTTTCTGAAGGGCAATGGAGATTACCAGGCATACAGCATGACTTCTGTGCAAACAGATGAATTACAGAAAGTCATTACTATTCTACCAAGCAGCTCCATGAGAGGGGTTAACTAGGACACACGAGAATCAAATTAAAATCAGGAAAGCATTTTACAAGAGTTCTGACCTAGATGGGTAAACCTAGGGGAACTTCCTTTCTGTTGCCTCATTACTGGATTAAAGAATTGATCTTGCTTTTCTGGAGGTTCGTTTCACGTCCTGTTACTCCCATCTTCATACTCCAAAGCACTGAAGATTTCAAGTGTAGTATAAAGTGTGGTACATTGAAGTAGACTTCAGTTATTTTTACATCATTTTTTACATCATTTCTGTATGCTTTATTCAAAAAGAAGTTTTAATTTTTAAATAACCCTATAGAGTGTTTTTTTAACTAATGTGACTCAGATGAATTGGTCAGATCATGTGAAGTCACACACAGGATATTGCAGTCAGTATGACCTTAAATGAATGTTAAAAGAACTTTAAAGTATGTTCTTACCCAATAGTGAGAATATGTGAAGCAACTTACAACACTGCTCTTGCGAGAAAGAAGGCATCCAGGTTCTGAATGATGGTACACTGCCATTTATCCAAGCCTTTTGATAACTGGTTGTGTTTTGTAAAATAAAGTTTCTTGGAGAGGCTAGTGTTGCATTAAATATTACTGTCATCACGCTGCTGGTTTTGGGAGAGCTCTAGTGTTAATGAAGTAGATGCTCACTTTAATGCTCTAGTTGTCCAAGCATTAAAGTGAAATGAAATATGAAGATGCAGTGAAGTTCATAAGACAAAAGTGAAATGGAAATGTTAGAAGCAAGCAGGTTTTCTCTTTTGGAGCAGTATTGTCATACACTGCAGCTGCACTTCCTAGACACCAGCAGTCAGAGAAACAACTCTTGCAATAAATAAAACCAGGCTACCTGATACAACTGCCTTGGAAATGGAACTTTTACAACAGGACCCAGTTTATCAAACATATTAGCCAACTTGTAGGCTTAGTGAGTGATAAGTCTAATGAAGTATTGATGAGCATTTTTACCAGGCCTCAAGCTTGACAGAATTGAAACCTCTGTGTTTGGATTATGATCAGCTTGTTTGAACACTCAGCAAAAGATGCTTGTTTGTCCAGACACAGTGGCTCACACCTGTAATCCCAGCACTTTAGGAAGCCGAGACGAGTGGTCACTTGAGGTCAGGAGTTCAAGACCAGCCTGGCCAACATGGTGAAACCCTGCCTTTACTAAAAATACAAAAATTAACCAGGCGTGGTGGCACATGCCTCTACTCTCAGCCACTCTCAGGCTGAGGCATGAGAATCGCTTGAACCCGGGAAGCAGAGGTTGCAGTGAGCCAAGGTCATACCACTGCACTCCAGCCTGGGCAACAGTGTGAGACTCTGTCTCAAAAAAGACAAAGAAGAGAGAAGCTTGTTGTTCAACAATTAAAGCATGTTTACCATTCGTATGAGTTGACCTTTCCTGAAATCATGCAGTATTATGTCTTCTTGAAGTCTATTCACATTCTTGAATCTTATCACTATATAAGGAATATAGAGTTATTGGGTGCCAAAATACCCAGCACAATACTGGTATGTTTTTAATGTGCTACCGAATTAAAAACCTAAGAACTGTGAGCAGTCTAGGCCTTCTGTGATTTATTCCTTCAGTCATTTCAAACATTAATAGTGGTGCCTATCTGGCTATTTGCCTGCTACCATATGTTTATAACTGCCACATTTAAAACAGTGTACATCAGATTTGTGTACCCACTGATTTTGTTGGCTTTCATCCAAGTCTAATGATGATTTCTTAATGTCTTTTTATAAATCCCATTTTGTGCTATTATGAAAACCTCCATTTTGAAAATCACAAACCTCTGGTTGAAAAGTTCATAGAAAGTCCGCATTGCACAGAAGCACATATCTTTAATGTCTGTCTCCAGACCAAAAAAGTATTGAAGTTAATTTAATGTCTGCATTTGAGGTGCAACTTAAAAGAGAGGATCTGAAGGAAGAGTGGGAGAGCTGTTAAGTGTTTTTAGCAAAATGTGTTTGTCTTGTTTAGGACATATGCTCTTTAGTAAATATTTTTTAAGGTAGACATGCCTTATGATTGTAGCTGAAATAATTGTTAATAATACAATTTTTGAAAATCTTGTAATTTTTTTGCATATCTATTGGAAGTTGTTTACCAGCTGTTATTGTTTCAAATGTGATTTTTGTTAATCTCTTCCCAACCTCTCTTGCAAAAAGAGAAGTTAACTTCTGGTAGTGAATTGAACAGAAATGTAATATTTTTTAAGCCTGTTGAGCTGTATAACTTAATATTTGCATACTTAATAATCTGTTTTATTATACAATCAATGAAATGGTCATGTCTGTTGATGTCAGTTCAACCGTATACTTATACTGTCTGGATTGTGTGTTTCCAGTTTTGTGGGAGAAATAATTTGTCAGTGTTCACCAGCTTCCAAAAACTTGTGAAAGCTTAAACACCTAAATTGATAATTAATGCAGAAAAGAAGAAGAAAAATTAAGAGGAATTACTAATTACATGGAAATAGAATGCATAACTTCTTGAAGTTATACTTCTAAAATAGTTCTATCTAAAATAAACTCAATCCAAAAGAAGACAGGCGAAGAGAAAAAAGGTAAAGGAGGACAAAATAGGATGCAAAATTAATCTGGTAGCAGTAATTCCAAATATATCAATAATTGCAAAATGTAAATGGACTAAACTTTCTCCTTGAGAGACGGGGATTATTTAATTGGATAAAAATTAAACTTAGCTAAGTAATATTTATGAAAGAGACACCCTAATATTACATGTATGCAGCATTAAAAATAAGCAGGTAACAAAAAGTATGGCGGGCAAATACTAAACAAAAGAAGCTGAGGTCATTATATTGTATTAATGTAAGAATAAAATGAACTTTAGCCTAGAAAGCTTTATGAAAGATAAAAAGTATCATGACATAAGGATTGAAGACTGAATTTACCAAGAAGAGATAATAGTGCTAGACTGCTATGCATTTAATTACCAAGCCTTATAATATAAGACAAAAATTGATGGAATTGCAAGGAAAGATTGAAAAAGATCTACCATCACATGGGAGATTGAGAACCACCACCACCATTCTAACAATCTGATAAGGTACGCTTATGACTTCAGATAAAACTTCCAATTAAGATATCATACATGGATTGCCAAAAGTATCATGTCTTAACAACTTAGGTAGACCGAGAAAAGAGGTTCTAGTGGTGACAAAGGCTCTGATGTCGAAAATGCATGTGGAAACTTAGAATAAAATTTCTAAACTAAAATTTTATATAACAAATATTTATATATTAACTAAATATCACAAATGAAAATTTGATTATTGGCATATTAAAGTGTAGTCAATTTAGGGGGAAATGGGATTGTCTTATATTGATGAATTCCTTATATGAGGCATATACATTACATTTAAATATAGTCAACAGTTTACTCCAGACACAAAGATACAACTGTAAGTGTTTATAATTCTTCAAGATAATGAAACCATGCTTCAGATGTGATTCATGGCTTTTTGGAACTGGAGGGACTGCAGACATAATGTGGTTCATCACTATTTTTCAAGAGATGGGAAAACCAAGATCAAAAATAGCATGTATTGCTTTGTATTTCATGTGTTTTACTTTCTTGACTTCTGAGTTAAGTACTTGTACACCAAGTATTGCAATCACCTTTCTCTTCTTGTATTTACGTGCAGTGTAACAACATACAGTTTGGGCGATTAATAATATTCCTTTTTATTTTTAATAAAAGTTGTTTGTCTGAGTTTAGGAAAATGATAACAGTATTAAGCCTGAGACTCAGATCTAGTCCTAATCTGGTTGTTCTATTTTATCAAAACTATATAAAATTGATATGAAGGTACTGTTCACCATAATTAACTATGAACTGTACATTCAGTGTAAGTATAACTTTTAACCATGAAGCCTATCTCAAACTTTGCATGTGATTTTTTAAAGTATGAATAAAAAGTTGTACTAGTGATAAAGTCTTGGGAGGAGGAAGGAATAATATGGATGGCCCTGTGCCCTCTTAAAGGGGGAAAAATACCTGTTAAGAATTTTGAGAATGCTTTCTTTCCCTGTGGACAAATTTCTCTCTTCCAGGGAAAGACAGTTACAACCAATCCATTGATCCATTTTTTTCATGAACAGCCTTTGCAGCAGTCACACATTGAACCCATTTGTGAGGCCTTCACATAAGAAGATTTAGAGAGAAAGCCTCTTAGTTTGGATCTTTGTGGTAATATTTTTCTTTGCTTTTCCCCTTTTTCTTTCTCTACCCAAATCCATTACCTCGTATTCTCTTCCTACCCCCATCCCCAACAATTTGAAATAAATACTAAAGAACTGGTTGAGGAGGGGAAGGAGGAGATTGTTGGTCATTGAGGAAACATGTTTTGTTGGCTAATTGTGTCTTGAGTAGCTTCAAGGATTTTTAAAGAAATACCTACTGGAAGGTGCAGCCACTTCTGGCTCCCTCACCCACTTCTGGCTGCCTCTGAGAGTCACTGTACATACTGCACCAGGTTTCAGAAACTGGAGAATCCATTGGGAAATGCCTTTAAAATAACCTGTGAGAGAAAGAAGAGCATGGCATTATGCAAACCACTTTAGAGTCAAGGAGTTCTGGATGGATTTGAATCTCCTCTCAACCTGCTACCCGAGTAATCCACTGCCATCTCTGACTCCTACTTGGCTTCCACCACTGCAAAATAGCAACTGTTAACCTTCGCAGGCTATAATAAATATGAGTGTTAAAAGTACCTGGGAAAGTGCCTGACACATGTTCAACTATCCAGAAATGGTAGCCATTATCAGGAATACTTTTATTATCATTATTATATTAATTATCCAGGCTTGATTGCTCTGAGTAGAGAAATAGAGGTTCCGTGAAAAGCAAGGCTGAGCTGGACTGAGAAGTGCTGCTACCCATTTGAAAGCTTATACCACATGAAAGACTATTGTTATGCTTTTTTCTGTAATCTTGAGACACATATTTTCTATCTACTGTTGTTTTAAAGGTCATCTTGAATTGATTCAGCCCTATATCATCTAAGCACATCCCCTTTGCTAACCTGTATTTTAATATTATGATAGTTGATATTTGACAGGGCACTGTTTCAATAATGTTATTTATATTCAATGCAAGAAAATGTAAATTCTTAGAGGAAAAGAAACTTTAGTAACTGAAGAGTTTAATAGCAGTTTTATTTTAATTCTCTTAGGTATTTATTAATTTTCTATAAATATATCCAGATGTGGGTATAGTACATAGATTCTATGAACAAATTCTAGCAATTATTTGATACGTTGTCTTCTGAAATTTTCTACCTCTGGACCTAGTTTTATCTTTTCTGAAAGTATCAACCCTTTGCCTATAGTAGAAATATTTTAAATCAATTATACTGTGATACCTAGAGTAAAAGTAACTTTGAAGTAACAAATACTCTAAGAACTAGTGTGCATTTTGTTTCTGTTTATTTTCAGCAGGTAATTTGTTTTTCTAGCCAAGAATAAATTGAAATCCAGAAAAATTAGGTAAGCTTTATGTCTTATTTAGTGGATTTTCTTGTTTGGTCTGACATCTCTTTTTTGCTCATGTTTTTAGGCTCAGCTATGTGAACCATGCAGAAGACCTGGCCTCCAAGCTCCTACAGTGTTCCCCAAAGAACAGACTATCGGCACAGGCTGCCTTGAGCCACGAGTATTTTAGTGACCTGCCCCCACGGCTATGGGAACTCACCGATAGTGAGTATGACAAATCCACAACATCCAGTCCAAGCAGAGACATCATTTTATTTTAGCATCTGTATGTAACGTGTATACAGAGATTCACGTATTTGTGTGTGCGCAAACATAAGATAATGTATGTTTGTATGTGCATTACATGGGTGTGTGTGTGTGGAGAGAGAGAGAGAGAGAACAGGGGAAGGGGGGCTATGTGTATATATATTTAGTGGAATCCTGCCATTCATTTGCTAGCTTACCAGACACAGGAAGAAAATGGATTCCTTTTTTGCTATCTCTGCTCTGCAGTCTGCAGCTGTGCATCTTTGTATTTGATTATGTGTGTGTCCAAAAAAATGATCTGAGCAGTCATAAAGGAAAAGGAAAATATGATTTACATATTTAGTGCTTTATGCATACAGTACTTTTTAACTGGCTGCAGTACACAGAGGAGAAGATGATTCATTTCTGTTTGATTCTCAGAGACCATCTTCATTGTAACAATAACCTTAAAAAGGGCAGCTATGCAGCAAGCTGAGGAACAGAGTTGGCAATTGGCTAATGCACTGAATTGTCATGTACAGACTGAAGACGTGTAATTCATTTTAACTGCAAATGCTCTTGGTATTTGTATAGACAGCTCTTCTCTGAACCTTTTAAAAGAAAACACATTCCTGGGTGGGTTTTGTTTTGTTTTTATAAAAGTCTTCATATTTATACAGCCTTTAAAAATTACATTTTAAATATTTGGGGGAGGATTTATGGCTGGGAGGATCTCAGATTTCTTCCAAAGTGTGAAACAGAATTCTTGTGAAATTTTGTACAAACTGTTACCATCAGAATGTTTTTGTTCAATGGTGATATGTTCTTTCCAAAGGACAATTAGAGATATTTCTTCTATACTCTTTTCTGATTGCCTTAAAAATTAACATACCACATATATACATAATATTTATCATGTGTTTATTAATCCTTGGTATACACCACTTACAGTAGACATACGATTATTTCTTCATTCTCTTGGATTTTAGATTTCTTTCACCCATCGTAATATTGGATTCTCCTTGATGGCAATAACCCTTTATTTTGGAACTAAGTTCTAAGTACAACTCCTCTTGGGTATTTCTATCCTAAATCTTTTTTTGATATCCCACATTTATTTCTCATTACTTGTTTTTAACCCTAAAGTGACTATAGATGTATTAATCTACTACTCCCCTTAATGTTTAGCAAATCCTCATTAACATTTCACATATTTCCAGCCCATATTTACTCAATACTCTGCCCTACTTCCTTTCTAAAGACTACTCACTGACTATTACAACAGCTACCCTCAAATTATTTTACATTAAAAATTAAATCCCTATGGGAAAATAATTTTTCTATACTGAAAACAAAAATGATGTAAATAGGCTCACTAGTTTATGGCTCATCACACTCAAACATATGGTTTGTTTTCCCGTTTAGTGTGACTTGTAACTTGATATCACTGCTCCTTGGTGACATCTCAATCCCATCTGACTTGATGATTGAGTTTAAGCCAGGATTTTGATGGTCTATGAATTCTGAATTCTGTAGTAGTACTTTTCTGTTAATATGGACTTATTACCCACTTGCCACTTAGTTTATCAGCCAGTGGTTAAATCCAGTTTCTATCAGTGAGTAAATGCCTACACATTATCACTCGGCAGCAGACAGCCAAGGGAGACAGCCTTGTCCCCGTCATTAACAAGCACAATGTATGCAGAACACCAGAGGGGAATTAAAACCACAAAAAATACCTCAGGGTGGTATTTTTAATATGAGAATTTAATTTGTAATTTCACAGATTAAGAATTTTGGCTGCATTAATCCCTTTATCAGCTCACAGCAGGCTATTTGCAGAAGCATAACCATAAGGCGATATTCATTGGCAGAAACACGTCTTTGCATAACGTTAAACATCAGGAGCAGTGAAACCTTTTGAAGGGGGGAGAATAAAGATGAAAAATCATTATATTTTTAAAGCAAGATTCTACTAAATGCCTCCAGTAACAATTTTGAGTTATAGAAATGCATTCTGTGTCTAGAAGATAATCATTATGAAGCATAAATCCAGTTGCAAGAAAGGACAATCCCAGTATTAAATACTATAGTCATTTCCATTTAGAACAACGTGGCTGTACTTGTAAACATGTTTACAAAACAAAGAATTCCCAGACTTTGGAGACTTTGGGAATTAGTTTCTTTAAGTGAAATGACTGGTTTGGGTGACTTATTGTCTAGGTTAGTATTCTGCAGACTGTATTTAGAAGTTTTTTTAATATTTTTATAATTAAATTTCACATTAGCATAGAGTCTTGTAAAAGTTCACCATCTGGCAAAGGCAGCAGTGGCGGTGGCAGCAGTAGCAGCAGCACCTGTAAATACCCTTACGTGCTGCTTTTTCAGGGAGATTTGAAAGGAGGTCCACCTGGAAAGAAGTGTTACAGGACCAATAAATGCATTGTCTTAGCAACCAAGCTGTAGTTTAGGAACCTTGCTGTCTCAGTTTGGTCACACTGCAATAACGAAATACCGTAAACTGGGTGGCTTAAACAGCAGACACTTATTTCTGTTGGGGATGGGAGGTCCAAGATAAAGGTGCCAGCAGATTTGATTCCTGGTAAGGTCTTTCTTCTCAGCTCGTGAAGGGCACCTTGCTGTGTCTTCACAGGGTGGAGAGACCAATCTCTTCCTCTTCTCACAAAGCCATTAATCTCATCATGAGGGCCCCGCCCTTATGACTTCATCTAACCCTAATTACCCTCCTAAAGCCTCATCTCCAAATGCCATCACATTAGGGGTTAGGGCTTCAACAGATGAATTTGAGGACAGACACAATTCAATCCATAGCACTCTCATTCCTAAAACTGGCTCATAGCACTTTCTAAAGAATTTCCACAAGAGGAAAACACTTATGCAAGCAGGAAGCAAAATCAGGTTAAAAGGAGAAGATGGGAACAAAAATAAGTTACAAGTAGATTTAAGCCTTCTTGGCCTAGTGTAATATATCAGACCCCGAGAGAAGGGCATCAAGTGTTGTTGGAACCTGAGTAACACAGAGCCCTGCAGTCATTTCATGGATTCATATAAAAATGAAATTATGGGCTTATGTCAGACACATGCTTTGCAATAATACATATTAATGTAATATCTTTCTTTATTATACCATTCCTTAAAATCTCATCAGGTTACATAGTACCAAAATTTAGAAGTAATGTATTAGTGTGCCACTGAAGCAGGAATTATAAAAGCAGAAAGCAAGAATAATGGTACAGTTATCTGGGGACCTGGCTGTTAAAGCTGGGTAATTCTGGTGGCACCGTGTTATTCTCCCTCTGTTCTGAAACCCCAACAGCTTTGTCCCACTTCTTCTCAAATATTTAATTGCGGGGAAATAAATGGAGGGCTGATTTAGAAGAAATTCATTACTTCTCCCAAATACACCACAGGGCATTCTCCTGCGTATACTATCAAGTTACATAAATAATTGAAGCTGTACTACCCTTGTCAAAGTAAATGAACAAAATACACTTCATAGCACAGAGTCCTTGATTTTATTACACTCATTTGCTAATTCACAAAACTCAAATTCAGTGAAAGAAGGCCAACAAATTGGTACAGTGTGAAGAACACTGAACTGGGAATCAGACCACCTGGATTGCAGCTCCAGCTCCACTGTTAACTAGCCAGGGAACTTTGGACAAGTGCCTTAGTCTCTCTGGGCTTCCCATTTCTCAGTTAAGGAGCGAGTAAGACGGACACAGTAGTCTCCAGGGACCTTTCTAGCTCTAGAGTTTGTCGATTTTCTCACATATTCCTGTATATGTTCTGTATATTGTCCTAGAACAGCATAATGCTCTTAATGTAGCTCTGTGCCATCTTTTTAAAAATAAAACAGGTGCACCCATTTCAGATGTAAGGTTTGCTGCCTTCATTTCCTAGACTTTTGTTCTGTTTTGAATCCTTTCCAACCAGGCTTTTGTGTCCACAATGCCTGGCTTTCGAAGCCTCTATCCATTGGTCTTTTCCCAGCCTATCGAAGATTCAGTGCAATTGACAACCATCTCCTCCTACTAATACTTCTTTTGCTTGGTTTCCAGGACAGTATTCTCTCATTGCTTTCCTCTAGTTTAGAAAGCTAAAGTCTCCTCTTCACGCTCCTTTGCTGATTTCTCTTCATCTGCCAGATGAAGTGAAATTAGAGTGTCCTGGGGCTGAATCCTCAGATCTGTCTATCTGCATGGACTCCCTGGAGCCTAGATGATCTCATCCCATCTCATGATTTAAATATCATCTGTACACTGACAGTTTTCAAATTTCCATCTCCAGTCCTGTCTTCCCTGACTTGACTTGCATATCCAACTGACACTCAACATTTCCATTTGACCATCTAGTAGGCCTCTCACACTTAATCTTATCAAAACTGAACTCATCTTTCCCCTCAAACTTGCGCCTTCTCTAGTCTTACCCTTGTCAGTAAATAGCAGCATCATTCTTCCAGTTGATGGAAGCTATCCCTGACTCATCTTTTTTTGGTTCCGCTCCACATTCAGTTCTTCCACAGACCCTGTTGTTGCTACCTTCACAATATATCCAGGATCATGCCACTTGTCACTTCACTGCTATCACCCTGCCCTTCAGTCACTCACCATCTTTCAACCATATTTTTACTGTTACCTCCTACCTGGTTTGCCTGCTTCTCTTCTTGCCTCCTTAAAGTCAGCTCTCGCTGTTTCCTCTTCTTATATGTATGCTTGCTCTAGACATATGCATGGCTTGCTCTCTTACCTCATTTGATTCTCTCCACCAGTGTCCCTTCTCAGGAGAGACTTCACTGCCCTCCTTCCACCCTAAAACTTCCAGTTTGTCTTCCCTGCTTTATTTTTCTTCATAACATTTACCACTGTTTAATGTATTATATCTGCTTGGTTGCTTATTGCCTGTCTCCCCCAACTGGACTCTATAACAACAGAGATTTCCTTTCATTCTGATTTATTTAGTACAGGATTCTAAAATTCCCAGAACAGTGTGAGGTTCAATAAATATTTTTCCAATGAATGAAAGAATAGCACAAAGGAAGGGCAAAATATGTTGTTTCCCAATCTAAGTTCATTGTTCTAGATCAGAGAAATGTGGGAGATAGTCTGAGCTGTGCTTCTGAGGGAAAGACAGACCGTCCTATCATATGTTTGCTTATGTGTATAAATGTGTGTGTGTGCCTGCGACCACCTGGCATTTCAAAGATCAAAACATACCATGATGTTCAGTGTGCTGGGCATCCAAACTTGCATCTCAGTCGCCATTAAAAAAAAAACAACATGATTATAAATGTTTATACGTATATAAATGAAAATTTCGTATTCTGTCCACAGTGTCTTCTATTTTTACTGTCCCAAATGTGAGATTGCAACCAGAAGCTGGAGAAAGCATGCGGGCCTTTGGGAAAAACAATAGTTATGGCAAAAGTCTATCAAACAGCAAGCACTGACAAGCAGCACATTCTCAAGAGCACACAGGTAAGATGACCTGCTTTACCAGGAAAGTAGTATTTAATGGATATTGAACAGATTCTTTAAGTGAAATATTTCAGACTCGTTTTTTCACCAACTATCCTATGAGTCTCTTGTGTACATTATGGCGTTCATCAGACCTTCCACTGAGATAGAATGCTCTCAGTTATTTCCTCATTTTCAGGCACCTACTAGATTCTAACTAAAATTATACTTTATCTTATGCTTTTATTTATGTAGTCATAGGCAAACCATTTTAGTTACAAGCAAGTCATTGTAACTACTCACATTCCTCACAGAGATTAGAAAAAGGTTCACTTTTGGCTGTATCTAAGCCACAGACCTACTTTCTTTTGTCCACTCAATTTTTGTAATTAGTTGTTCTCATTTTAAAATGGGGAGATTATACACAAAAGTCTAGATTTCTGGTTTTCCTTGAAAAATAAGCAACTCCAGCAATATTGCCTTCGCATTCCTACCAGAAGTGTTTGCATGAAACTAAATCATTGGTGCCTCCTTTGGAGGGGATGTAGACTCCCCAGTTTAGTTTAGCTCCCATCTGGGCCACTTCACCTATTTCTGATTCCTGTCTGGCTCCTGGTACGGACCTTATCGTGATGAAGCTTTTCTCTTTTACTATCAAATTCTTTGTCCTCTGCTATTCTGCAGATAGGAAGCATAATCTAAACATGGCAACCCCTAGCCATGTCAGCCTGGCCCAGTCATCACATCACGTGTGCTACATAATGACCAGCCTGGGATGGCAACTTCTGAAAAGGCCGTATTTCTTGATTGCCAGATGGAAGTGCCTAGTATTTTTGGAAAATTTTTAGTATATATATAATTTACTTATATATTTATATATATATATATACAATTTACTTATATATTTTTATATATATAATTTACTTATATATTTTTATATATATAATTTACTTATATATTTATATATATAATTTACTTATATATTTATATATATAATTTACTTATATATTTATATATATATAATTTACTTATATATATAATTTACTTACATATATAATTTACTTATATATACACACACACATACACTTAATGTAACACAAGTCCCTGAAACAAATAGAGAACAAATGTTTCTGTGGGGAAGGCTTTTTATGTGCTGATTTGTAGAGAAAAGTGTGTGTTTGTTCTGATATTCAGTAATTAAGTGTTCAGGCCAGGCATGGTGGCACATGCCTGTAATCCCAGGACTTTGGGAGGCCGAGGAAGGCAGACTGCTTAAGCTCAGGAGTTCTAGAGCAGCCTGGGCAACATGGTGAAAGCCCATCTCTACAAAAATACAAAAATTACCTGGGCATGGTGGTGGCATGTGCCTATAGTCCCAGCTACTTGGGAGGCTGAGGTGGAAAGATGGTTTGAGCCTGGGAGGCTGAGGTTGCACCACTGCACTCCAGCCTGAGTGACAGAGCCAGACCCTGTCTCAAAAAATAAATAAATAAAATAAAAAGTATTCAAGTAACTCAAAGGATATATGCAGCATTGCAGTAGTACTTCTTCCTTCCTCCCTCTCTTAGTTTGAAATATGTTAACAGGGTAGATTGATAGCATGGTAAAGAGAGAAAATTTTAAACTATACACATTGTCTTGTGGGTAATCTGCCAGTATCTTGAGCTACTTCTGGACTTAGCTTTTGAATACCCTCAACATAGGGGTCAGTTTTGGCCTATCAGGGGCATGGTGGCAATTTATGAATGATTTGGAGATAAAAGGTTTCCAGATAAAATATGATGTATAAATGACAGTCAGAAGATGTTACTGTTAAACTTGTCACTCCATAGGTAAGAGTCTTCATTCTTCGTGTTATTTCTCCCTGTTGAATAAAAAGCACAACTCTTGGTTGCATTTGTACTCCCACTCTGAATGTCAATTGGTCAGACAAAGAGTGGGGCTAAGTTTTTGACAAGCTACCTCCTGGTATTGAGAATGGTTTTGATTCGTGAGGGTTACATCATATGCTTTTTAAAAGTATTTAACCTGCATTATCATAATGAGGACCCTGGCTTTATAAATCCCTTAACCAATTCAGTGGAACAAAACAAAAAAGTGGACTTTATTTGTGCTGCTGCCTCATACACACATGCACACAAGCAAGCCTGAATTTCAATTGCAAGACTGTACTCCTTCTTCTTGGCTCTTTTGAGATCCCCTGACCTGAGCCCAGGCAGTCAAAGCTGCTAGAACGTGTTTCAGCTCAGCTCCTCCTTGGGAAATCAGATCAAGCTCACAGGACAGAAGTGTTGCTTGGAGAGTCTCAAAGGTTGCTAATTGAAAAGAGATTTTTTAAAAGGTGCTCAGAACTACAATCATCAGTATATAAAAGCCTTTACAAAAATGTAAAAATATATTTTCTTCACATATATTTTTTAAACTAGATATCAGTTATATCTACACAGTAGAAGCTTTCCTCTAGAATTATTTGATAGCAACACAAATATTTTTTCTGTGAGTTTTGCCTTTTTCACATCAACTTGTAAAGCTTTTTTTTTTTTTTTTTTTGAGACACAATTTTGCTCTTTTGCCCAGGCTAGAGTGAAGTGGCGCAATCTCAGCTCACTGCAACCTCTGCCTCCACCTGGGTTCAAGCAATTCTCCTGCATCAGCCTCCCGAGTAGCTGGGATTACAGGTGCCCACCACCACGCCCGGCTAGTTTTTGTATTTTTAGTAGACACGGGGTTTCGTCATTTTGGCCAGGCTGGTCTCGAACTCCTGACCTCGGTTGATCCACCCACCTCGGCCTCCCAAAGTGCTAGGATTACAGGCATGAGTCACTGCGCCTGGCCAATAAAGCTTTAATATTATTGTTGGTGTAGTTTTCTTTCAATCCAAATGCCTCAGCTTGATTCAACATAATGCTGAGGAAACAACTCAATTTCTTTTTTCTCAGAAAAGCTACAGGGAAGATGGATTCTAAGAGTTTTCTGTCAGTCAGCAGAAAAAGAAATTATTTTAATGTCTCACCTTTGCAGAGTTTTTAAATAAATGGGGCCATCTTAGAGATCAAATAATATAGCCTATTTATTGGCCTTTATATCTTGTGGAATGGCCTTACTCTGACCAATACTGAATATCATATAGACATTATAGAGCAAAATGTCTACGTAGATAAGATATCCTTAGAGAAAAATCTGTAATTTCTTAGACTTTAATTTTGTTGTTGCTGTTGAATTCATTGACTGTTTAGAGAAGGCTTTGGCATCTTGGGACATTTGAATTTCCTCAAATGTCCCAATTCTTTATAATGCCTAGAGAGATTGGGAAGGAGAGGGAGGCTAAAGGGGTTGGGGGCTCAAGGAGACTAAGACTGTGAGCCGGCATTTTAACCACCTCTCTTTGGGGAGTTACAAAGAGGTAAATGTGGAAAATGCATTGTATTACTTCTGTCTTTGAAATAATACAGGACTGAGTAGACAAGAATGTTTCAAGTCCTAATTTTTCCTCCAAACCTCAATGCCAAATTATTTCTATCATTGCCTACCAAGGTCACTTCAATTATTCAGTTAATAATGCCAGATTTGCATAAATTGGTCTTAGTGGAAAATCTAATGAGATGCATTTGGCTTTGCAGCAGAAAGCAATTTTGGTTTCAGAGTCTTATAACCAAATTAAATAAGAAGAAAACCATAAGCACCTAAGTTAAAAATGGGGTAGGTGCCATTGGATTATCAAAATACTGTGCTTCTTACATTTTGTTATCCTCTAAAGATATTAGTAAAGATTTCATAGATTCTTCTTACTCATTTTATCAGCACTGATGGGTAAGACCCTTCTAAAGTGTGAGAGAGCCTTAAATATACATAGAAATTTTCCCCAAGGAAAAGACTGGAAGCTGTATTGAATACCACATCCCTTAGTATCACTTACATTTGTTTACAGTGATACCAAACACATCCCTCTGGTGAGCTTAATTTTCCTCTTAAGCTAAACTGGCATAGAAAGTGCATGGACACTCTACTTCTCCTTTAGCTAAATATAAGGGATAAGAAAGGTCTCAACTCTTTTAGATATGTTTTGTAATTTTTCTGAAATAGTATGTGCTTATTATGGAATATCTATTTTCAGTGAATCAGTTGGTTCACAGACCCCATTCCTAATAAATTTACAAATATTTGTCTAGTGCATGAAAGAATTTTATTTGGTTCAATTGCAAGAAGTTAACTGCATGCATATTTTGGTGACCCTCTCCTTACCTTTTAACCTCTTATTTCTGCAAATCCGCATTATATAGGAATTACATGATAATGAAAAAAAAAATGTGTCGGACTTTCTACTTGGTCATTAAGCAGTAATCTCCTATAAGTAGGCTGTTAGGTAAACAGAGTAGAATGCTCAAGGAAATTTAATTAAATGAGATGAAGATTTTTTTAGAAACCTGATTTTAGACAGAATACAATGCACTGGTGCTTAAGACTGTGGAAGCACTGTCTGAACGTTACTAGAACGGTGTTTCTTACTCGGTAGGCCACCTAGAGCTGTCTGCCATATCAACCGCCATCTCAACTCTGGAAACTGCTCCTAAAGAACAGCCACCTATTGCTCTCCTCCATGCTGTGACATTATGGCGGCTCACTTTTTCTGTCTCTGCATCAACTAACACAGCTTTCATGTTCCCTTCACTTCAGGGCTTCTGCTGACTTGTTTCTGCTTATTCATGGATCCCGCTTATTATCATTTCTCTTTGTCCCTCTACTTCTGGGGCAGTCTGTTGCTGACCTCTTTTTGCCTCAGATTCAAACCCTCTCAGAGAGTGGCTCTGATTGATGTAGCCATCATCATGAAGTATAGAGCGAAGCTGTTGTGTCAGTCACCCCCGTAGAAACTGCTGGCTGACTGTAGGCTGCCTTGAGGTCAGGCTCTAAGCCCTGATCCAGTCAGCTGAGCCCAGAACTGGGTGGCCAACCTGTTTTTAAGAAAGTGTTTGGAAGAGACCGCTGGGCTTAGCCATTCAGAAACTTGGAGAAGCTTTTGGAAAGCAAGCAGTATAGCTGGAAAGTGCCTTGCCTGGCCTGTATACTACTGAGTGAAAAATCAGGCAAGTACAGAGAGAAACTCCAGTTCTGATGGTATGATATCTTCATTGTGTGATATTTTTGGCTATTGACAAAAGGTCCTTTTAAGGTATGTTGCATTTTCTCAACTATAGACACAAAAGGAGATAATATCCATCAGCACTTTTCAATATATAAGAAACACAAGTGTTAGATCTAGGTTTCTTTCAGTACTAGAAAGATTTCTGGGGTTTTTCCTGCAAAAACTGCCATTTTCTGCATGATCCTACAATTTTTTTTTCCTATTAAATGGCTACAGTTTTATTATTTCTGTTACTTCATATAATTGACAACAATTGTTGAAATGATGCTTGGAGGGGAAACAAACCTTACTTAGTGTTCTTTGCAGGTTTCATCTGAAAGATTCCCTAGTTGTTACCATTACCCCCACATGACTGCCAATTAAAAAATACATCTTATTTGGGAAATTGACAGCACTTTGAACCTCAAATGCATGATGCATATTATGAATACCCATATGAGAAGAGGCTGGAATGCTATTAGTTCTCCCACCTCACCTTACCTCCACCCCACCTTACCTTAGCTCCCTCTCTACACTGGGGAGTCTGTTCTGTCCTTTAAACGCTAATGCAAGTTTGTTTCTTCACTCCTCCTCCTCGTCCCTTCTCTGCTTCTCCACCCCTTCTTTTCTTTGGGTCAACTCTGATCTGTACTCTCCACCACTACCACCCTAACCCCATGCAAGGGTAGGCAGAGGACTCGTAGGCTGTCACCACCTACTGGGATTGTCACAAAGCAGAATGAAAATAAAGTTGTATCATGCTTCCTTCAGAATGCATTTTTGTTTTATTTTATTTTGTTACTTGTTTTTTTTTTTTAAGAGACAGGGTCTCGCTGTGTTGCTCAGGCTGAACTTCCTATGTTCAAATGATCCTCTCACCTCAGCTTCCTGAGTAGCTAGGACTACAGGTGTGCACCACCACACCTGGATCATTTTTTAATTTTTTGTAAAGGTGGAGTCTCACCATATTGTCTAGGCTGGTCTCAAACTCCTGTCCTTAATCGATCATCCTGCTTTGGCCTCACAAAGTGTTGGGATTACAGGCATGAGCAACTATGCCCAGCCTTCAAGCATTTAGTTTTTGTTTATATTGACATGATTTCATGTCTACAGAAAAGATGCAAGAATAGCACAAAGATTCCTGATACCCTTCAACCACTCTCCCCAAAGCGTTAACATTTTACTACATTAGCTACATTTGCTTTATCATATTAATTCTCTCGGCCATCACACACAAATTTGTGCACATATACATTGTTTCACTAAACCATGTATGTTACCCAAATGAAGCTCCAGTATCTTTAAATATTTAACTGCTTTTCTTAAAAACAAAGAATTTAGAGTGATTTTTTTAACGAAAAATACTAATTTTTTGCCCTTTTTTTCCTTTTTTTTTTTTTCTCTGATTGAAGGTTTTAAAAAGCAAAGTGGCTAAAAGAGAGGAAACTGGTTGATGCTTCACAAATTGGTTCATCAACCCATGGATCCTTAAAAATTGACTATATTTTTGTGATTCAGCATTTCCAGGTCAAATGAACTTTCAAAATGGTGAGGGGGGAGGGGGGGAATAGCACTTGCATCTTCTGACTTCTTAAAACCCAAATTAATTTCTTAGGGACTATTTAGCCAGCAGCACAATATGAGTGAAGCTTTCTTATAAATAGTGGGCCCAAGCTGTGATGTGGCTAGTAACCACAATATTTATTACAAGGAAGTTAGCAGTCACATATAGAAAATAGAAACAGTTCAGGTGCTCTATTTTTCCTTTTCATTTAATGTTGATTCTTATGAATTTGGGATACAGAAGGAATTGTCTATGCCCTAAGTGTACTGTATTGTATTATTAATACCAGTATAGCAGCTGAGTCCCACTAGACAGTCTTTGTGGTCTGCTGATACTCTAAGAAGTGTCTAAGCATAAAAGGAGGCTGTTTGAGTTGAAGTGGGCTGATGGTCTGGGATGACATTTGAATGCACAGAGGACAATGTCTAAATGACAATGTCGAGAAGGGAAGGCAAAAAGAAGCTGGAAACTATTCCCGCTGTCCCATGGATGCTCGTCACTCCTCCTGCGATATTCTTCACATGGGAGCTTTGTCTGGGTAGAAATGGGGACTGGGATCAGGGAGGGCTAGACACTGGGGCCTGGGGACAAGAGCCAGGGTTTCATGTCCTTAGCCAGGGTTTCATGTCCTTAGACACATTAAAATTCTAGACAGATAGCAAATGTAATGAAAATTCAACCCGAATGTGTTTTGATAGACAAAGTTAAACACTTTAGCTAAAGTATTACAAGTATAATTTACGAACAGTTTGCAATACTCTGAATCGCTTCCATGAATAAAGCTTTTAAGAGTATCAAATTGGTTGTGCAAATGAATGGTTTACTGAGCATCTTTTGGAATTTAGGATAGCTGCTTTCTCTACTAACCTACACATGCACACACACACAAACACACACCCTTCATACAGCCAAAAAGAATAATTTTCCATCAGTCCTTGAGTTGTGAAGATAACATCATAGATTAATCAAAAGTTAATTTTCCATATAGGGAAATAATGTACACAATCTAGAACAAAAACAATACAAAAGTTAGAGTCTTTGGTGGAAATTTATCTCATTATAAAAATAACCCCCCCCCCAAAAAAATTTTTAAAAACCCTGTATGCCAAGCATGGAATCAAATACTGAACTGTTAACTTCAATATTTGGGTGAATGTTTTCCCTTTAAATTATCACCATTCTCTTAATGTAGTTTGCATTATGTATAGTGCCCTTGGATTTTTAATTGCTCTGGTTTATCATTTTCAATGCAATTAGTAAAATGCCCTCAATTACATATAATAATTACTGTAAATGGGGCTATTGGCCTAATTACTATAAATGGGGAAAGATATGTGATTATAATATGCAATTAAATCATGTACAGTATTTATTTTACATTATTACATACAATGGTATAATGATAACACATAGTTATATTGTATCTTTCCTTGGTCAACAAATCTACTCCATATTAAGATACATAGAGTTGTGATCCATTGCCAAATTAACCATTCTCCCAGATCATTCTTCCTAAAGTAATAGGTTTATTCTGTGGGCCAAGGCACCACTAAGTTTTAATATAATTAAATAAACTGATTCTGCACAGGCAGGAAAAATCTGAAAGGAAAAAAATTATTTTACCTCTATTAGTTAAGAATGCCCAGATTATCCTCTTTTTGTCGGTGTCAAGACTTTAATCCTCCCTGGCTCCATACCAACCTCCAGCATACCTGTTTGTTTTTATGTGAATATGTAAAAATTACCACCCCTAAATGGTGGTAACATTTAAAATATGCCTGAGAAAAGAGGTCCTTTCTTCACTGTGGCAAATATTATAATCATCCCTAGTTTACAAATGCACACTTAACGAGCTTATAGCACATGATTAATTCTGCAAAGGATGCTGTTTGACAGAGTGGGATTATGAGAATTGCATATTGATAGTGGCAGGAGAAATAAATCTATTTTCTCTACGTAAGGTAGGATATTCTTGTGTTCTTTAGAAACTGGCACATCTCAGAGGTGTTGCTCTCAAAATGATCTCAGGATGGAAAGAAATCAGTAATTACAGAGCCAGGCATTCAGTTGTGTCCTAATTTTCCCACCAGTTTTTCAGTGTTTCAGCTGCCTCAGAGACTTAAAGTATTCTCATTAGGTAGCTGCAGAGGCAGCCGCTTGCCTACTCCCTCATTCTCTCACTCGCTTTTCCTTTTTTTTTTTTTTTTTTTTTTTTTTTTCCTATCATTCCTGCCTTGGGAGTGACTGTGAAGATCATTTGCTGGAATGATTGGCAGGTTAGAGGATTCGATCAGATGAGTTCCTCTTAGTGCAGGTCAAAAAGGCTAGTTAGCAGGAGCTGTCGAAAAATGCCAGCAGCATTCGAAATGGGAAATGTCATGACTTCGAGGCAGGGGGTGCCACCTGGAACAGAAAGCTCTCAGCTCATTAGCAAGTTACAGGATGCGGGCTTAACTGGAGGGAGCAGGGAAGGAAAGATAATACCCAATAGGGAAAATGATTGTGAAGTGGAATTGATTTCATGTATAATTTGTTTATCACTAGAGGGGACAAATGCTGTCCTTCTGACATGAGCAGAGGAGTATGGACTATGAATGAAGCAACTTAGCATAATCTCCAGGTTGAGCTTTGGATTTAAAGAAAGCAAACTTCTTTATTCTTAACTGTGGAAATGATCAGGTCATGTTACATTAATTAAAGCTGACATACTCTCAAATGTTTTATCTGGGCAATTGTGGCAATTTGACAGAAACGGATAGAGATGGGCAACTTTAGAAAATAGGAGGGATTTTCCCCCCCTCTCCTAGTGTGGAAGACTAGCTCAGTTGCATACTGAATTATAACAGGGTTGGTGTTTATACTCAGTGGTTAGCTGGGCTGCACAAATCAAACCAGGGTTCTGGATTCACGTGCAGTCTCATTGATAGAAGAGACCACATGCCCTTTGGGAGATCTGAATCTAATCCATGTGAAAAAATATATGTACATTTTAGAATGTGACTGTATCATATTTTGGTACAATGTTAAAATTTTAACTTCTTTTTTTTTAAAGGAGAAGTTCTCCAATTTCATTGCTTCCTAGATGTCAGTACATCTAGAATTTAATATTCTACTATAAAGTTAACAATTTACAGTAACCTTATTTACAAACAAAACTAAAAAGGTGCTGTTATAGAGGAAATTGATCTGCAGTTTATAAAAAGAGAACATAGTGGCAAAACAGAAAATAGTATTGCCTCACGTGTATTCATACTGAACTCCAAATTAAAAGCTTCCAGTATTTTTACAATGTATCAAATGAGCTTTTGTGTAAAGCCTTTTTTAAAACATAAATTCTATCTGAAAACGTATTTTCTTTTGATAAGAAACTTTTATGGTATCATTTATCTTTTGGCATGGAGATCTTCATCTTGTTAAGTCACAGATGCCACAGCTGCAAGTCTTTCTGAACACTAAAAGATGTTTACTTAGCATCCAGATTCTGGTTAAAATGTATATTTTCAAAATGTCTTTGCCTTGGGTTTCTCTTAAATATTGAGACATTTTATGAGGCAGTTGTTAAATAGCCAATACTTGTTTTATCAAGCAGCCTCAGACTGCTGTGTAATGTGAATAGGAATCTTAAAACCTCCTAGTCCAAAACACTGGTGCAAAATTCATTCCATTCTATATTCAGCATAAAAAGCTTAGCATTAAGCTACTGTATATAGCTGTCAAGATATACTGCATTAGTTCTGTCAAATATAAAAATTTAAACATCAGTGTGAATCCACTCATCCCCTCATTTGGGAATTATATTGTGTAGTCCAGAAGCCGGCCTTGAAAACAAAATTTTTATAGAATACCATTTGAAATGGTTCACCTAACGTTAAGATTTTTTTCTTTTACAGAAACTCGATTTGTTAATAACTGACAGATTTATTAGAGTAATAAATAAACAAGCCACTTTGAGGGAAAACATAGTCAAAAAATGTTATAATACAATAATTCAGTATAGTTGTCTATAAGTAGGTTTCTCAGTCTGTACCTTTAGGTAAGAAGCCCTTACCACTCAAGACAGTCAAGCTGAAGGTGCCTGGCCCCACAGACTACAGGGGTGAATTGGTGGTGTTTGTGCATGCCTGGTCTCATTGCCTACCCTTTTCTCCAGCCCCTCCTCTCAATTCCGCGTTCCAAAGTCGGCTCTGCACTCACTGACTTCTTAGAATCTCCACTGTTTTGCATTCTTCTCAATCCATCTCCTCTCCATATATTTATCATACTCTTTGGTGAACCTTTCCACAACTCTGTGGATTGAGTAACCATGTGTTAAAAGTCTGACTGTTAGTTTTGTGGGTTCTCCTAAGAAAAGGTCCCTCGGTACTAAAGAAAAGAAATGGTAGTTTTATCATCGTCCTTTATGTCAGCAGATCTCAAAGTGTGGTCCATATACCCTGTGGATCCCCAGGGGCTTCATGGGGTCAAAACTGTTTTCATAATAACACTAAGATATTCTTTGCCATTTTCACTGTGTTGACATTTGCACTAGTGGTGCAAAAGCAAGGGAGGGTAAAACTGCTGGCTCCTTAGCATAAATCAAAGCAGTGACACTCTAAACTGTGTTCCTGGGCACTGTATCTTCCCAACCACACAATTCAATTTTTTGGGAGCTTCACTTAATAATGTTCTTGATGAAGAGGTTAAAAGTATTGATTTTATTAAACCTCGACTTTTAGGTAAATATCTTATTAATATACTATGTGACTAAATGGGAAGTTTACGTAAGTCATTTGCATTGGATACCTAGTTACCATGGTTGTCTCAAGGAAAAGCTCCTGTACAGTTGTTTGAGTTGCAAGCTGAACTAACTGCTTTTTTTCCAGGCACATGGTTTTTATTTGAAAGAATGACTGACAGGAAAAACTACTTGAGTTTTCAAACTTGAGTATTTGGCAGACATTTTCTCAAAAAAGGAACCAAAAGTGAGTTCATCACCAAAGCAAAACAACCAATAGTAATTTGTTGATAAAATTAGAGCTTTCAATAGAAAATTTGAATTTGAGAGCACTATGGATAGCTTTTATTTGCCACTGTGAACTGGACAGTGATAATGAGATTGGTGGTAATATAAACAAATGTGATTTTTTTGATATTGTATAATGAAATGTGTCAACATTTGAAATATCTGCATAACTCACTAAATGTTTTCCAAATGATCAACGCATGTTAGCAAAATAATGCATGGATAAAATATTCACTGAAATTTTAAAATAAACCAATATATATTAAGGTAATAGAATACGAAGAGTTCATTGATATCGTTTCAGATTCCCTGGTACAATTAACCCTTAAGAAACTACTACTTGTTGAGGTTTGTTGTACTGTAAAAGAAGAATATATCTGAAAGGGCTATTAAAATACTTCTTTCTTTTCCAACTACTTAATCTGTTGTAGTTCCATATTTTTGTCATTTGCTTCAAGCAAAACAATGTATCATAATAGATTGAATGTAGAAACATATTTGTGAACCCAACTCTCTTCTATCCAGCCACTTATTAAAAAGATTTGCACAACTGTAGAGCACTGCCACTCTTCTCACTAATTCTCTTTGAAAAATACAGTTATTTTTATTTAAATTATGTTTTCATGTTAAAATGTAATGAGTTCTTATGTAAATATTTTTAATTAACAGTTTTAATTTTGAATATGGTAAATATCAGCAGCTACAATCCATAGAAGCAAAAGTTCTTAGGGGGGTTCCTTATAACTTTTAAGAGTATTAAGGGGTCCTAAGATAAAAAATATGAGAAACACTGCTCTATTTCACAAGTGTCATGCATTAACTCTAACATATAAGTTATGTTGGTAACATTTTCCTTCTAAGAAATTACTATTCAGCACAATATTTTTTTTTTTTTTTTTTTTTTTGCTGTATGAAGTAATTCCAGATCTCTCAATTTAATATCTCAATTTTTCTAGTGTATAATAGATAAAAATCCCTATTCTTGTGTTCACACAGGTATCATCTGAAAATTACAATACAGCATCATTTACTATCCTCTTGATGACTAGTAGACCAAATCTTGAAAGACTTTTACTGTATATTAATCCTAGGGGCTGTGACTTTCCTTTTTATATGCGTCAAGTTTGACCTTGCATGGAGAGCCTCTGGCCATATGATACTAAATCATCAGGCCATTTTACATAGCTTGCTTATAGGACTCAGAAAGGCTTTCGGATAGCTCCTATTAGACACAGCATAAATTCAACTTTATGTCAGAAAACGGGACTTGGGTCTTTTCCTACCCAGCTCTCATGAAGTAACTCATGGAAATCTAGGTACATTTGGGGTTTCAGAATCCAAAATATCCACTCAACCTGAGTAGCAGTCAGTCAGATTAGGGCTGTGTTTTTGTTTTTTGTTTTTTCGTTTTTGTTTTTTGAACTCTATTTTGAAGTACTTTTAGATTTTTTAGGAGAGTTGTAAAACCAGTACAGAGGGTTATGTCCTTAACCCAACTTCTCCTAATACTAACTTTATTTTTTATGACCTGGATGCTTTTGAAGAGCACTGTTCAGGTATTTTGCAGAATGTCCCTCATGATGCTTTCTCATGATTAGATGGGGGTTATGGGTTTTGGAGAAGAATACCACTAAGATGAGATGCCCTTTCACCACTTCATGTCAAGAAGTACATGATATCCACTTATCTTATCACTGGAGATGTTGACCTTGATCACTACATGAACACAGATGAGGTTTTAAAGCCAATGTGATATCCAGGATGCAAAGTCAGAGAAGCTGGAGGTCCGGGACAGGTTTTCAATCAAATGGAAGGAACTCTAAATGGTTACTGAACTGACAACAAGGCTGCCTAACATCAGAATCTGAAGAGAGAGAAATTACTCTGAAGGCTCCATCTGTCTTAATGAAAATGGGTGGAAATGGAGAAAGTGTCACCAACAAAGAGGGGAATGTCTGAGTTAAGGACCCTAAGCTGTTCCAGCCTTTGACTCAAGATTGGTAGTAGAATTTAGCAGGGCATCTGACAGAGTGTGGAATATATTCTGGAATCTAAATATCAGAATACAGGAACTTGTTTACTGTTTTATCCTCATTTCACCATTATATTTCCCATCTCCTCGCATGACACGTAATTTATGCCCATTAAATATTTTTAAAATATTGATTGACTTAGTGAATATCCAGCCAACTCACCATATACCAATCTCCTGTTCTTTCAGGAAGTTTTTTTTTTTTTTTTTTAAGCAACCACTGTATTGGTCCTCTACTAGACAATAGTAAGAAGATAGTTCTAGCTTCAAGACACTCACAATGTAGGGACACAAATGCAGTCTTTTAAATTTCAGAATGATGAAGGGTACAGCAGAACTTTGCATGAAGCTGTGTGGGAGGGCAAATATGGGAAACATTAATTTTGCTCGAGGAGGTAGCAGAAGTTTTTCCAAAGGAAGAGATTTTTGAACAAAAGAAGGTGTCGGATTTTGCATGGGCATACAGAAGGAGAGGGATGTTTTCAAAAAGAGGAAACAAACACCAAGAGCAAAGCTGTGTCACAAAGTGCAGCATCTTTAGAGACTGATCTGATAGAGCTAAGGGGCAGGGCAATACGGAGTGAGAAGACATGGACAGAGAAAGTCATTTGAAGCCCGATTCTGAGGGTCTTGAATGAGATGCTAAAGAGTTTGGATTTTCATGTTGTTGCCCATAGGAAATATGTATGACTTCCTGGTCAGAGATAGAAGAACCAAAACATCTTTAAGCAAGGAGATCCTTTAGAAATCATTTAACAATGCTAAAGGAAGATGTATTTTTTTCCTCTTTGAACTTGCTATGTTAGATCATGTCTTTAAATTAAGTAAAGAAAATAAACAAGATTCCATCCACATTTACGCCTAATTTGATGTTAGCAGTTTTAGCAACACTTACTCTTCTCCTTCTGTTCATCCTCCAGTCATGACATTTTCAATTTCAGGATGATAAAGGGTACAGCAGAACTTTGCATGAAGCTATATGGGAGGGCAAATGAGAGAAAAATTAATTTTGCTGGAGTGGGTTGCAAAAGTGACTGCAACTCTGTTGTGACTCTGTTATAGACATAGTTTCTTCATTATACATTTATCAGCGTGTTACGACATGTTTCTTAAAAGTAATATGTAAATTATTTTAGGTTAAAGAATATGCCTTTTCTATTCACGTATCTTTTGTAAAATGAATAACAATCCCCTTAATTTAAATTTTGTGAATATATAAAATTTCATATATTAAGATACATTGGCATCATTTGGGGGAAATGCAAAAAATGGAAAAGTGAGTTTCTAGGGACAAAAATTTAAGACCATTTTCAAAGTTAAAAGAAATGTTTTAAGAATTCAGTATCTTCATGGTCTTGTATACTCAGCAGTCAATTGGTGTGCAAAGTGTTTTTTTGAATAAATTCATACTCCCGTCTATGTACTTTAAGTCCCTGTAAGGGGGTTAACTATAGTTTCAGGCCCAGTTTTACCTAAACTCAAATACACTGTGAAGTATTTGACAGTATTAAAGTCCGTCTAACCAAATTCTTTAAACCGCCTTAATGGTTAGAATCGTTAGTAACTAAACTTTTCAGTGATAATTATGATGACAATGGAAAAAATTTTGAAACAACTAATGTAAAACAGATTAAACAAATTATTAAGAACGGAGTAGACCATTTAAATATTTTAAAAATAAATAAGTAAATTAAAGTTTACCAAAGCAGATGAAATATGATACAGTCTTGAAAATTAGTTATTAAGCCAAGTAACATGGAGAAATACATGGGATAAAATGAAAGTAGAATATTTTGCTTGTACATATAAAATTTATACATAAGAAATATGAGTGAGAGGAAGTAAGTACATTGAACTGCTGTGTCCTTACTTTAACAGAGAAAATGGTTTTACCAATTTTATTATATAATTAAGAAAGTTAGTTAATTTATATTTTTATAGCCATAGTAGGCTCTCACTATATTCCAACCTCAGAGTCCCCTTGGGTGGGTCCAAGTTCTTTGATGCTATCTCATTACCAGATTTTCCTCTGTAGATCTATGATGAAGAGTCAGATACTACGCAAGCTAAGCTCATTTTACAACCACAGGGCATTCCATGAGTTAACATTTAAAGTACCTTCTATTACCCTTAAGAAATGCTGATAAATTAATACTAGAAATAGCAGTATCCAGATGATTAAGAGATAGCATGGAAACATAATTTAGCCAAAAGCAAAAAGAGGAGCTAAAGGAGTCCTATTGGCATAAGAATTTGAGACTCCAGCTTCTCCACCTGCTGCTAATCTCAATGGGCTTTACAAGAGGCGAGGGTTTTTTGTGGGGGGAGGGCTTTGAGTCTTTTTAATGAAACAATATGTACTTTCCTATGCCAAGACTAATTCTACAACATTGCTTTGTGAGTTGAGAGGATGAGATGTTGCAAACAGCCATGACTATTTTCCAGTTTGATCCACTTGACTATAGCTCAACAGCTTGTAGCTAATGGAAAGTCTTTGAGGCAAATAACTTTTTTATCACTTCACCTCATCCTGTAAATATCTCCTGATCATGGGATTGTTGATCTACCTGCAAGAACATACTACAGTCCTCAGAGGTCCACTGCCCACTTGTCCAGACCTGAACTATTTGCAAAAGGTCAGAAATTAAGATCCTTATTTATTTCTCATCTGTAGCTTAGGGGTAGAGAGACTGGGAAGGCAAAATCATTATCTTTTGTTTGTACTCTTTGTAGTGCAGAGAGCAAATAAATTTTGAGGAGAAAATTTCTGTTAAGAAAATTAATTTAAGCCAGGCACTGTGGTTCACACCTGTAATCCCAGCAATTTGGGAGGCCGAGACAGGTGGATCATTTGAGATCAGGAGTTTGAGACCAGCGTAGCCAACATGGTGAAACCCTGTCTTTACTAAACATACAAAAATTAGCTGGGCAGTAGTGGCACGTGCCTGTAATCCCAGCAACTTGGGAGGCTGAGGCAGGAGAATCACTTGAGACTGGGAGGCAGAGGTTACAGTGAGCCAAGATCGTGCCACTGCACTATAGTCTGGGCAACAGAGTGAGACCCTGTCTCAAAAAATAATAATAATAATTTATAGAATTTTTTATTGTGTGTATATACAAACATATCTTGAGACCCTAAACCAGCTTATTAAATTGGCCATTTTATGTAATATTCAAATATATATGTATTTACGTATTTGTATACATGTATATTTCTGTCAACAAAAGTAATGTTTCATTTTAAATTTTCTTTCACTTTCTTGTAACTTTCCATGCAGTGCTTCATCACTGAGTAAGCTCTGCCTTTTCAATTGTTTATTTTCCTGTAGTTTCCAATTTCCACCTTCATTTCGTCTCTTTACTTGATATGTTACCAGGGAGGAACAAAAAGAGAAAATTGGGGGACAGAGGGATGGGAGTGAAAAAGAGGCGGAGGGAGGAAGACTGCTGAGGGAAAAAAAAAGATTTAAATGAGAACTAGAATGAATGCCTCACTTGTTGGCTTTTAGCACAATTACCATACGTTAGGAAATATGCAGGGAATAGTTAATTACAACTAAATGAGCCCCTTTTAGAGGCAGTGACAGGCCCAGGGATCTGACTGTCAGAGCTGTGAAAGATATTGAATTGGAAGGCTGGTCTCAGTGTCAGGAATAGATGGTCTGCAGGGGTGAGCCAGACAGAGAAAAGATAGCCGGCTAAGAGTGGCCTCAGACAAGGGAGCCACGTATAGCATTTGCATACTTTTCCTGCAAAGAGGGTTTAATCCAAAGAGTGAGATTTCAGTATTGTCAGTCAGGCTTTGTTCGGGGTGAAGAGCAGAAGGAAATCAGCTGAAGGGGCCTTTCTCAAAGCCTTGGTCTTAGCCTTGAGGTTGTCCTAGCTAAGTTACGTTCTTGAGGGTTGTTTGCACACTATTGTCTGTTTGAAGATCTTCTAAACCCAAAGGGCTCAAAGCATCCCCCTTTGCCAGCACAAAAGAAGGGAATTTGTGTGGTAAAAATGACTTGTGTTGCAAACTGAACCCAAGCACCCTTTATTCTTACACAAAATACCCTGAAGTTCCAAGGATGTCTTTTAGCGCTGGACTCAAGTGAGTCATACCATCAAAGTGCTTGCAGGCTAGAAAACCAGGTAAAACCAACCTACACTTGTGTCTTTCTTTGCCAGCTCAAAAGAGACCTTTGTGTACTTCCTAAAGAAGATGGTTCAAAAAATGAGGCGGATAAAAAACAATTTTTTACTGGCATGGACCATTTTTGCCCCATTTCCTTATAGCATTTTCTGATACATAAGTGTTTATGTCTAAAATGGAGGCAAATTATTTTGACAGTTTAAGTTGTCTTAGCACCCGACCAGCCTTATCTTTTATCTGGCAGCGTGAGTTTCTGACTTTGATCTGTGTCTAGTTTTCAAAACCATGCCTTCTTTTCTAAAACATGACGTTCTATGTAGTATACGATGGTCTACTCTTCACCGTAAGTTTTTCTAATAATCTACACGTTTCCAAAGAGGAGTGTTTAATCATCCAGATATTTATGGATCAGAAGTCAGGGCTTGTTTCAACTTAACTAGTTGATTTGAGCGTTACTGCCTGTAATCTCTACAGTTCAGGAAAGTATGTACTGTAAAAACATAGACTCTGAATTTAAGAAACAGCAATGTACTTGTTTATAAAGTTATTTATGGGTATCTGTGAGTGCCTTTTAAATTTATAATCTTCCACATGAAGCTTAATGCTTTAAAAATATGATATCTTAACACATTACATATATAATTATAAACATACAGACTAAACATTCCTTGTAATGGATCAAGTAGGATATACAATAAAACTGGACATTGGAGTTTTAAAAAATATGTACGTTTTTACGTAGAGCAACTAATTCAGCTTGAGGTTTTCTAAATTGAGCATATTCCTTTATCACTGTTTTAATTGTTTTTTATTCTTTTGCTGGATTTTTGAAACTTTCTTAAAAGATGCTATACAAATGCAAAATAAAAATAGAGGTAATGAAAAATTTGTTTGAGAGTCTAAAAGACAAGAACATGCCTATCTGGGTTTCAAAATAAAGGCACAACTTGCAGCCTATAAAAGGAAAGATAAAGCATACTTTGAAATTTGCATGAGCCATCTTCTAAGAGAAAAGTTATGCCCTCTTCATTGATAATTAGGAAATATTTTATCAGAATAATAATATTTTGGGATTTCCACTGATATTATAAGGCTAGTGGGTATGGATCACAGGTGAGGTTGGAAGCTAAGACGTTGACAATGCCCAAAATAGAGCTTTCTAAAGTTATAACTGTGGATAAAACGGTGCTTGCTGCTTTCCTAAATATGTTATTTTTTGTTATGGTTGAAATGCTTGTCTCTGATGTAAGTAAACTCTGCTTTGCTGGAAGTGGTGCATTTCTTTCTCCAGTTTTGCATTTTTCCCTGTGAGAAGCGTGTCTGAATTGGGGGGACCTGAATATACCTCTTTGTTGCTGAGCTTGTCAAGCACAGTGCTGCGTTCTCTTTCCCACCAGGAAGGTCAGGCCGCTGGGGGCCAATCTGTTTTCTGAAATGAACCCTACTGTCTGTCCCTGGTGTCTGACAGATTGCAACAGTTATCTGAGTTACTGTGCTTTCAATGCTATTTAAATGCCTTGCTTTCTGGGGAAAAAAAGTAATATGTAGGCTACATTGAAAAAATAAAACATTTTTAAAGGACTGTACTTCGGAAGTTAATATTTATCTAAAAGGCAGATTTAATTAACTTTCTAAGAACATATTTACAGATTCAGAAAGTTAACTACGTGCACTGTGCACACACACACACACACACACACACACACACCCTCACACCAAGATAAACCCTCACTTATGAGCTCTACTTCTAAAGACTTGGGGGGGGGGGTTGTTTAATTAGAGTGATAAAATTATGAAGTATGGAACTGTTTCAGTTGTGGAGTTTTAGAGTAAGAGGCTTTTGTTCACTTAGATTTCAGTTTCATGTATTTTGATGAGAGGTATGTATAAAGCCTGAAGAAATTTGTACTGTGCTGAGCCTCACTTCAATACTCTCCAGATAATTGAGCTAATTAAATCTTTACCAACATTAACACAACTCTGGCATTCCTTGGACAGTGGATAATTATTGCATGAACGTGGCAAGCTTAAACTAAACAGATGAAAATAGAGTTCTGTGGAATGGGTATTGAGTTTATTCTTTATTCATCTTTTGATAAGGTTTAATTAAAACTGCCTCTCTCCATTGTGGTGAGAATGAATGTGCTTGTTTTCTTAGTGAAAAGCAAATTATTCACTTCAGCCATGGTTCAATAATCAAAGCCTTTGCAAAGTTTTGGGTTATAGTGTAGCTGTTGGGATATAATTGCTGCAATTCTGTATGAAGGCTTTATCTTTTTTATTACTTTCTCTTATTTATTTTTGTAGAAAGAAATTTATAAAAGCCCATTTTGTGATTTCATGTGGAAGTGCATATGTTTGAAGCCTTGTTATAGGCTTGCTGTGGCTAGATTTTTTAAAAGGTGTATTTCTTAGAGCCTCTTGCTAAAATAAAAAGGTGAAAAGGGACACACACTTAAATAGATGGCATTTGAGATGAATTTTTTAAGTTAGTGAAGAAAGTTTAATGAAACCTTTCAATCCTGTGGTTGCCACTGTATTGACATAGTGCATTGACAATCTTAAGGGTGAAAAAGCAATAGACCTTGGGAATTCTTTCTGCAAATATATATTTGCATTCTCTTTCACTTTCTTTAAATCTACCAGAAATATTTTCCTCATTGTTCTTTTAACTGGGGTGCAATTTTTTATGTTGGTGATGATTTTGTAGCATGAATAGATTTTATATATGTTAATGACAGCTGATTGTTAAATGTATGGTCATGACTATCCTGTGATTTCTATTTCTTTCTTTCCCTCTTTTTTTCTTCATTTTTATAAAATGGGAGATTATACGGATATAAGGATATTTTATAAAACCAAGGACAAAAATAAAACTGGGCCTTGGACAGAAATTGGAAACAGGGACTCCAGCAGAAATAAGATCTCTTTCTTTATCCATATTTTTGTTGCCTTGATTCCGGCTTTCTGTGCTTCTCTGGTCCATGTGATGGAAGCCAGGTTGACTTGCCTTACGATTTGCAATAACAAGCAGACATTACTCTAGGTCAGTGTTCCCAACTCCTTGCGAAGAGAATCTGTCCTTCTTGGACAAGTGAATCAGCCCTATGTCCAAATTCGAGTGCCTCCACTTACCACTTCTTACTGCATGTTTTCTTCATCAGTGTTTCCTCAAGAGGGAGGAAATGCAGACCGGAGCGAGTGTTTCTTAATCTATACAATTATTTTAAGGATTAAGTTACTGAATGCAGTGTTTTTTAACTCCCTTAGTGGATAGTGGTATCAATGTAGTAGACTGGAAAAAGTACTTCTCAAGTGGAATAGACTAAATGGGAAAGGAAAATGAGATGATCACATGTAGTAAAAATAATAAGTATCATTTCATGAAATTTTTATTTCAGCTGTATGTGTGCATGTGCATTTGTATCTATACTGAGTCACTTAATAAAATGCATTTTTTCCAGTGGGTTGTGGCCAAAACAAATTTCAAAGCAGTCACTGCTCCTCAGATCCCCTTGAAGGTATCTCTTGGGAGGCAGTGGAAAGGGAGAAGAACACTGGGCAGGGCTTCAACCCCATCACTCTCCCCATCAAAGTAGCTCCACTTTAATCTGTTTTACACTTTATGTTTCCACCTAAGATATTTTTCAACAAAGGATGCAGTGGCCAAAAGTTTGAATGAATGATTTCCCATGTTCCTTGGGATTTTTAGAGCTAAGTACAGTAGCCTCCAGGACCAGAGCAAACAGTATTTTGGTTTTCTTTACTAGGGGGAGATCAGGAAACAATTCAGAACTTTTCCTTTCCTTTCTTCTCCTTTCCTCTCCTTTCCTTTCCTTTCCTTTCCTTTCCTTTCCTTTCCTTTCCTTTC